>NC_090655.1:125364344-125532898 GCF_040937935.1 Hyperolius riggenbachi | reverse complement strand
TTAAATGTTAGCTAAGTGTCTCCGCTCATCTTAGAAAAAAAAAAAGAAAGAAAAGAAAATGAAGAAAGTTAATAGGAACTGTTTTTAATAGAACCTGTATTTTTAAGCAAATGAAATTTCAGCATCCAAAGGACTGAAAAGCCTTTAAACCGAGTGGCATTTTTGGGCTGCTAATCATACTTAATTTTTTTTTCTTCCGTAATCTCCCCCCCCCCCCCCCCCCACTTTGAAGCCTTCATTCAGTTATACGGCTCCAATATTATTGTTCCAATTAAAATTTGATTCTGGATGTCAGATACATGGCTATATTTGAATGTCTTACAATAATATTCTCTAAGCTGCAATTTGTACATTTGTTCATAAATTAAATTCCTTTGTGAGATGGATACATCCATGCATTCCTAAATGCATAATCTTCCCATGTGAAAAGGCTGCTCGTTTTGCATGTGCTTACATTACAAGAATGGGGGGAAAAACTAAATATGTTAGATCGGCTGGCTCCAGTGGTGTAGGAGCAAAGGTTGCAGATGGTGTAATCACAACCTGTTCCAGAGGATTCACCTTAAGTCCTGCATCAGAGTACATACAGTATTATAAAGGCAACTGTTCACTTGGGGTCTGGGTAATGCCAATTAAATATTGGTAATGATATAAAAAAAATTATACTCTATTATTGGCTTTCCTAATTCTTAACTCTAACCCCTTTTAATAAGCAAAACCCCTTTCCAGTCACCTAACACAAAAACCCCACCTTCAGCAAACTCTTATTTATATGCTCAACACTAACTCCCCTCCCTAAGCATTCCCCATGCCTAGTCTGCCTAGTGCATACATCCCGTTGTATGTCCACCTTAAAGGGACACTTAAAGAGACACTGAAGCGAAAAAAAATATATGATATAATGAATTGGTTGTGTACTATGAGTAATTACTAGAAGATTAGCAGCAAAGAAAATATTCTCATACTTTTATTTTCAGGTATATTGTGTTCTTTCTAACATTGCATCATTCTCTAATATGTGCAGATTACACAACACTCAGCATTCAAAATGAGTCAATTCAGAGCAGTCTATGAAGTAATGACCTCTCCTCCAGCAGAGGAAAAGTAAACAGTTCACTTACAGTTGAGATAATAAAAGTCAGATAACAGCCCTCTCCAGGACTAACTTAGTCGGAGAGCTTAATGGCTTGTTTGCGTAGAGATAACAACTGGAGTTTCTCAACTCTTCCTGTACTGGAAACAATTAGACTGATGTATCTGATCTTAATGTTTTCTTTCTTAGCTGTGCTACACATACAAATCATAATATCATAATTTTTTTTTCGCTTCAGTGTCTCTTTAAGTAAAAAAAAAATGAGTTTTACTCACCTGGGGCTTCCAATAGCCCCCTGCAGCTGTCCGGTGCCCTCGCCGTCTCTCTCCGATCCTCCTGGCCCCACCGGCAGCCACTTCCTGTTTCGGTGACAGGAGCTGACAGGCTGGGGACGCGAGTGATTCTTCGCGTTCCTGGCCACAATAGCGCCATCTATGCTGCTATAGCATATATCATATACTATATAGCAGCATAGAGGGTGCTAATGTGTCTGGGAACGCGAAGAATCACTCGCGTCCCCAGCCTGTCAGCTCCTGTCACCGAAACAGGAAGTGGCTGCCGGCGGGGCCAGGAGGATCGGAGGGAGACTGCGAGGGCAGCGGAGAGCTTCAGGGGGTTATTGGAAACCCCAGGTGAGTAAAACTCCTTTTTTTTTGTTTGACTTAAGTGTCCCTTTAGGGTTACCTTTGAAAAAAGTACCATTGGTTGAATTTGAGAACAAATTTGGGAAACTGTTAACTAGGTCATAGTTAAGGGATTACTGGCTTGTATGGACCTGAAATTAAAATAAAAATATCAAAATCAGGTCAAGGCTGCCTAGACAGACTTACTTACCCATAACACTGCTGGTAAGACCAAATTTGCAGTGAGCACAAACTGCTTCCGTCTCTTTATGGGAGATGAAGAGTTTCATCAAGGTGATCTACACTCTTCCTCCACGGTGGCTGGAGATCTCCGCTTCTGACACAGGAGACCAGGGTTTGAATACTGGCAGCGGATAGTACCTATTCAGTAAGGAGTCCTTGGGAAAGACTCCCTAACACTGCAGGGTGGCCTATGGAGTGCTTCCTTAGTGGCTGCAGTTCTCAAGAACATTGAGTCTGGCAGGAGAAACGCGCTATACAAATATTATTAATATTAACAATTCCAATACATGCATGTGCAAATAAGCAAGGTTTTAACTTAAATTTTTTTTATATGGAACCAATTCCAGATCTAGATGAATTTTTGATTCATGAACAGTATCCCAATTGTGACTGAACAGTCCATATTGGCTTAGTTGGTAACTTATAGGCTCAGTTCAAGTAAGAAGTAAGTTTGGGGTCCAAGAGCATTGGGTTAACAGAGACCAATGATTCATAAAGCACCTGCAACATCTGCTGTAATTGAAAACAGATAATACTAAACATAATTCAAGTGTTCCAGGCCACAAGTAGGAAGATGACTGAATTATACGTATTTCCCAGTGGTTGGTTTTATTGCTCACAATGTTGCCGGAGCCAAACCTTGTTATAAGGAGCCTGGCTTTATTGCCATAGATTTAGCATTCTTTTATGAGCCCAGGCTCGACGTACGAATGTTTATTTTATTTACAAGTGCAAAAAGAAAGGTAAAAGGTGCCATGGGGATTTTAACATCGAACTATTGATTAATCCATATTTATTTTCTATAATTCCTGCTGAAGGTTTCTTTTTTTTGGAAATTAATTTTAATCACAAGCTGAAACTAGACATGTTGCTGTAATACCGAGATTATTTTTGCAATATCTATGCGGCGTGCTTCAGAACAGAAGTAAATAAGAATACACAGGTACAACAGAAAAGTAAAAGCAAGACCTCGGATATATAAAAAAGCTTATGCTCTTGTAATTTAGGTTACAAAAATGTTTTGCTCTAATAGGGCTAAGCGGGGATGTTTTACTGGAGGGTTTCCAGATTTTAGCACCTTCCTTTGTAAAATACAAGAATAAATAAGTAACACTTGGTAAAATAACCAGTGCGGTATAAATACAAATGCAATCTTTGTATATTTCCTCACTATAGTTTAGTAGGTATAGATGGCATTCACTGGGGGAATAGATAATAATGGCGCAGGACGAGCTCCTATAAAAAGGACATAGGCAGCAATAGTACAAGCCGCAATTAGTGGAAAGAAAGTTAAAATAGTCACCCGCTATTTATCAGGCACCATAATTAATGCTGCAAAAAAGATCTTTGGTATGCCCCTGCCTCCTCTTGATCTCCTTAACTCCGCCAGAATGAAGATAAGAACCACCAGGATCTCGGAAGATCCCTCCCACCCAGGTTGATGCTTCTTTCAACCACTCCCATCGGGCCGAAGCTTCAGAACTATCCACTCCAGAACAACAAAGCAGAACACCTTTTTTCCCCAGGCAGTCCTCCTGCTGAACCGATGCCTGTCTGGGTCCATTTAGTTCATGGACAGCACAGCTCTACAGACACCCACCCTGAACTTCCAGGCCCTTGCTGGGCAGCACCTGCTCCCCTGTTCTGAGTCCTGCTACCCCCTTTGCCTGTATCAGTGTACTCCTGATGACCCCTTCTCCTGTATCAATGTTTTTGTTTGCTTTCAATGCTATACATGTCTCCTGTATCACGCTCTTCTGCCACTGCCTTTGTGTATCACAGCCAATTCCGGGTACGTCAACAGCGTACTCGGCAAATAAAGTGATTCTTGATTCCTTGCTGCTAATCACAGCTTGTACTATTGCCACCTATGGCAGCAGTGGGGCTAGTGTTAGGCAGCAGGGGTGGAGTGGGCTAGTGTTAGGCAGCAGGGGTGGAGTGGGCTAGTGTTAGGCAGCAGTGGTAGAGTGGGCTAGTGGTAGGCAGCGGGGATAGGGGGTACAGTGGCTATTGTTAGGCTGTGGGGGTGGAGGGTTCAGTGTGAGGGTAGGTAGCGATACATTATCTGGTCCGAGCGATCACTCCTTCACTTCCTAGTTAGTTTGCAGGAGTCCTGTAGCCAGCCAATCACCATGTGGCTTCAGTCCCCACATGGTGATTGGCTGGCTGCAGGACTCCTGAAAACTAACAAGGAAGTGAAGGAGCGATCGCCAGGACCAGGTATGAGAGATGCCTATAATAACATCTTGTTACTAGGATATTTAACCTTTTAGGACATTTCTAAGATGTTAAATAACCTTAGTAGCAAGATGTCATTATCTGCATCACCCTGCGCCATTTTTTTCATGGCACCTTTTTTAATGTACACTTGGCTAGTATGAGGAGGAACATCTATTACTGCCCCTTTATGTCTACCGTTTTAACAAAAAAATACCAGGCAAAGCTCAGGTAAACTTCCTAAAAATAAGGAAATATATTCATCACATAATAGCTTGCTAGCTCGTAATCATGGATGGCCATAGTCAGGCAATAACAATAAAGAATATAGCATAGAAGTTAGAGTTACCAGCAAAATATTGCAGTCTTGCTTCTTTATAGCATTTATACAGTATGAAGGTATTAAAATTAAATACAAATTCACTCCATTGGTCATTAGCCTTATTTAGTGTTTTGATTCTTTTTCTGTTTGATCAGCTATGTCAAAGTTTACATCCATTGGCAGAGCAGATGTTAAATGAATTGAAGCATCCCTAGACTTTGGAAGTAGTAGAGGGATCCCCTCTAGTTTGTCAGAGTTATGCTCCTTGTCACATACTGCAGAAGACTATCTTGTCTAACAGTGGAGGATCGTCACTCATGGAGAAAATTATCAATAACAAATTCTTGTTGCTACTTTCATTAATGGACTGGTGAAGAAGTGCCTTTGATTACTTAACATTTAATTACTGGGAAAGGGGTAATTTGGTCTCTTTACCAGTTCACCAGTTATATGTTAATTTCTAAAATTTTTGAAAGCATGGTATACTGTATCTACCTAGTGAAAACAAAACTGTGCATGTGAACTGCACTCCAAAAGTATAAGGTATCATTTTTTACTTGGGCTATTCAACACAACTTTAATTCACAATAACTCAATCCCATACACTTTTGCTGCTAACTTACAGAACACTTACTGTTTAACTTGTGAATTCTTTAAAAAATGAAGACTAGCTGTAGCAGGAATTGCACAAAGGCAGATAGAAACTAGGTCTTTGTTAGCTCATGTGATATATTCAGTTTCAGTTATATGCACCTAAATACCGGTAATATAAGCAAACCATAATAGTAACTAGTCAAACCATGGGCCCTATGCAATTACCAAACTCGCCAGCGCTAAGTGCTGGCGAGTTCTTAAATTAGGCGTCAGCAAGGTCGCCTAATGCAATTGCATTTAACACCCCCCAGGGCAGAAAAGAACTCGCTTGGGCGATATAATCGCCCAGCAAGTTCCTTTCCCCCTATGCAATTGCATTTTGCACCGGCAAACATAGGTGCTAACTTTTCACCTGCTCTGAGCAGGCGAAAAGACCTATCGCTGCTGTCAGCGTTCTGATTTTGGCATCTGGGAGCCTCCTTTACTAAGGAAACCCCAGATGCCAGTGATTTAAATAGGTAAAGGAGTCAGCTTTGACTCCTTACCTATTTAAAATGTAACAAAAAAACATACCTCCATCGTTCCCATCTCGCCGCATGTCCCACGCCGCTCCTCCGCTCATCTCTGTGACTGTGAGTATTCTTGGAGCCGGCAAAGCATCTTTGAGTATCCCGCCGGGGCTCCCCATTCGTCCACTAGGTGGCCCAATGAGAATCATCCTGATTCTCATTGGTCCAATTAGAATTAGGATAAATCTCATTGGGCCACCTAGTGGAATGGGGAGCCCCGGCGCGCGCATCTTCCCGGGGAGCGAGGCAGCAGTGTCGTGGTGCTGAAGGACAGCTCCACGGCACAAATGGCCACACAGGAGCATCGCTCGGCGAATACCTAGTATTCGCCTGAGTTATGCTCCTTTACGCAAGGACATCGCTCAGGTGAAACTGGCAATTGAATTTGCCGGTAAATCCTGAGCGATGTGAGGAGATAAGAAGCTCGCATGTTTTCAGCTTCTTATCTCCTCGAATTGCATATGGCCCCATGTGTGCAAATAGTTGTTACTGATGATGGCAATAAAATGCAACATATAGATGGAATTCCACATTCATGTCAGTTACCAATAAAATAAGACAAATAAAATATGAAACAAATAAAACAACAGCAAGAATTTATCTAAAGAAGTAACTTTGCAAGATAGATTAAAAAATGGGATCCAAGTTGAATTATTTTATATAATTCTATTCTGGCACCCATAAGTACAAGTAGACTTTAAAATGCCTCATGTGTGAAGTGTCTGACTATAAACCATCCCAGTAACCATCAGCTTGTCCCCTTGTTGTTACTAGGCTAGAAAGTAAGTCACAAGCAGATAAATGAAGGAAGCTCATACTCTGGGTCATTTTTAGGCATAGACATGCCAGGCAGATTCCTAGGGTGATGGCTGCTTGAGGGGGAACCAATGACCTATCTTCAGCAGAATGTGCTGTATGGAATTCTTATACACTACTGCTAGTTCTATTAAAGTGGAATGAAACCCAGCATTTTTTTTTGCTCTAAAAGATTATTTACAGCATATAATATACTAACACATTTTTTTTTTTACTAAAACAGCATTCAAAGGGTTAAATCACAGGACTGACTTTTTCTCCTGCAGGGGCAGCCGCATCTGAACTGGTGATAACCTTATCTTGTGTTTGCATTCTTCACTTGATACAATTAAGTAAACATTCTCTGACTGTGCAGAAACTTCTGCTTATGAGTCCTGAACTGAAACACTGTTCAGAAATCATTACTGGGCTCATTTACAATAGAAATACAAGAGTTATGAATAAAATGCACCAGCAGCTTTCACCGTAAATAAACTGAACTTTAGGAATATATAATCTCTAAATGAATAATAATACTTGTGCACAGAAGCAAATATGATAATTGTATAGGTTATAAAAAGTAGGAAAACACATTTTTATTGAATATTTTGTCGGAGTTTAAAACCGCTTTAAAGCGGGATTGTCACCATAAAAAAAACAAGTTTCAACAGCAACTGGTCTGAGTGTATTAAGTGATTAACCACTTCGGGACCAGTACCCTCTGCCCCCTTAAGGACCAGAGGGTGCTGGTCCAGTAAACTGCCGCTTCCCGACGAATCGTCGCTAAAATCCGCTGCTCCCGATGGTCACACCGCTCTGTCCCCGCCGCAGGCTGCTCTCTCTGCCGTCGGTATGACGGCAGAGTGCTGTGCGCCGGTCAGGAGCCGCTTTCATTGGCTCCTGACCCTGTCACTCCATGTAAGCCAATGGGAACGGCTTACATGAATGACAGGGCCAGGAGCCAATGAAAACGGCTCCTGCCCGGCTCACAGTGCTCTGCCGTCATAGAGGCGGCAGGGCAGCATATTGCGGCGGAGATCGAGCGGCGACATCGGCGGGGACGGGCGGGGGCGCGTGGTCAATGGGACGTAGAGTTTACGTCCAGTCAGAACCGCAGCGCCCCCTGCTCGCCGTAGATTTATACTGCGGCGGTCTGAAGGTAGTTAAGATGCAAGTCCTGCATTCAAAACGTTCAAAACTTTTTCTGCTGTTATGGTTTGGAGTTATCACATACCTTAGGAGCACTGGCCCTTTAAGTGCCATTGTCAAACAGTTGCATGTTGGGGGATCTTGTTATCTATAATATATTCCTCCTCTTTCTTTTATTTCCCTGCCTGGCTGAAACATGATACTCTGCTCACTTGTGTTTACAAGCAAGGCTGAGGTGACTCAGTGATTGGAGGAAAAAAGAAAAAAAGTTAAGGGAAGAAATGACATCAGTACTTAGCCTCAAACTGTGGGTAAAAGACATGGGTCCCACCAGGAACAGAATTCTCTTCATTTACTATATAAAATTCACTGAAATCAAAACACGGACAGTACAATACATGTGTTATGTAAGTAGATCAAGTATTCATCTACTTATATATGTGTTTATCTTCCCTGGCATAGTATGGCTAATCCTACAAGAAAGGGATGAATGGTTTTAAAGTGACACTGAAGCGAAAAAAAAACCTTATGGTATAATGAATTGTATGTGTAGTATGGATAATTGATAGAACATTAGTAGTAAAGAAGAGAGTCTCATATTTTTATTTTCAGTTATACAGCTTTTTTTTTTATAACTTTGCATCATTCTCTAATATTTGCAGCTTACAAACTACACTCTGCATTCTAAACTATGAAACAGAGTAGAGCTAATGACCCTTTAAACTTCTCTGCAGTAAAATCTTATCTGAAGTTGTCTTTCATTGTTTCTTTGATGTATAAGTGCTTCAGAAAATAGCATTGCTCTCTGACTAAATTAGTCAGAGAGCTCAGGGAAGCTCTTATGCTTAAATAACAAGTCATTTGTCTTAATTCTTCCTGTACTGGAAAACCATATGAGACTCCTTTCCTTTGCTACTAATGTTCTATTTCTTAGTTGTATAATAATACATATAATTCATTATATCATAAGTTTATTTTCACTTCAGATTCCCTTTGAAGGGAGTCTGAAGCGGATTTAAAAAAACCCAAAACAGATACCTAAGGAGAGGGAAGGCTCTGGGTCCTATAGAGCCTTTCTGTTCTCCTCCTGGTGTCCTAGTTTCCCCGCAGGCTCCCCTGTTAGCAATCCATGGCCATTCGGTCATGGACTGCTCTCTTCTGCATTGGGTGGCCTTCAGCAGTCTCTTTGGAACCACTCGGGCTTCTAAAGACAGGCCGCTCCGTACTGCACACGTGCGAGTGCCCTCTCTCGTGCACTCCCTCATGCACAGTACAGAGCCGCCAAGATTGTCGAAATCTCCTGCGGCGGGAGATTCAAATGCAGGAGCCTGTGGGGGAACGAGGACACCAGGAGGAGAACGGAAAGGCTCTATAGGACCCCCTGAGCCTTGCCTCTCCTTAGGTATCTGTTTTGTTTTTTTTTAAATCCGCTTCAGATTATTTTAACACCTAAATAGGCACTACTGATTAACATAATAAAGGTTGCTTGAATAGCATAACAATGAATCACAGGTACTGTATATAAGCTAACTGAGTTTTAATCTTTTTTTATTTGGTCTCTATTGACCTACAGCTCTTCTGGGTTTCCAAGACAATATTTGTTATGTGGCCTTGGAGAAAGTCCCGCCCAGCGCAAAGCATCCTTCAGGTTTCTCATAGCGCCTGCACCCACTGTGTGACTCTCTTCTGGAGCATGGTATGCCCCTTTCACTTTACCACGTGTTGAAACGACTTGTAAATTAATATCCGAAAAAAACCAAGATTTTCTTGCAGGCGTTCCAGCTGCATATGTCTCTTATAACGATTTCTAACCCTGTACAGTGAAGGTGTTTTAACTACAAGGCTATAAATATTAATAAGCTAAGTAAAAACATAAATGAGGGAAAATGATCAGGTACACTTCAATTAATATTGCCCATACATTAATTTAAATCATTAGGTATGAGTGTTTCCAGCTGGAGGGCCCAAAAGCTTTTATATCTCCAAAATGTTTGTATGTTGTTAGGTTAGATCAGAACCCCTGGCTTGGTTACAGAGTCATGCGTCCTAGTTACACTTGGCCTTCCTCCCAGCACCATAAATATAATAATCACCTGATACAGACCACTACAACTGGCCATCCAAGAACAGGTACTATGTGAGAGAGGTATAAGCAGAGTAAAAGGGATGATGGGGGTCTAGTATACCTGTGGCTCTTCCAGGGGGAGATGAAAAACAAAACAGGAGGGACCTGGAAGCCCCTTATGGTGTAGTACAGGGGTCCCCATACTTTTTTGTCAAGGGCCGGGTCAACATACTTCAGACTGCTGGGGGGCCGGAACATACATAAAATGTTGTTAAAAAAAGACATTACATTGAATCTAGGTATTGATTCCCCCAATAATGCCTGGATGAGAACTCCCAGCAGTAGCGATTCATCTGCTGAAGAAAGACTTTGTGCACCAGACAGTAAAGCATACCCAGGTGACAACCTGTGTCCAGTTGGACAGCAGTGTCACCTGATGCAGAATTGGATTGTGAGCCCGCGAATTACTGCTCGCTGGCTTCTACAGTATGTGGATAGGTGGTGCCAGCACTGCTATTCTATATGCGGGCCGCCAATATTTAAAGGTGCAGTGGGCCACATCTATAAGCTATACATTTTGTGTTTGGGGGCCAGTGAAAAACCCTCAGGGGGCCGCATTCAGCCTGCGGGCCTTAGTTTGAGGACCACTGGTGTAGTATGTAAAGTAATGCAAAGTAATGCAGAAAGGAAAGAAAACAAATCAGGTACTCACAAAACCATGTCATAGAATGGCAACCATGAATTATTGCTTCAAGGTGGTGGCACTGGCCAGAAAGAAAGGGATGGCTTGTTTAGTGGTGGTTAGGTTGCAGTCCAAAAAAAGGCATAACAGATGGGAAACTGTAAAAAAAAAACAATTGCTTAAACTAAAACTGACTGCCATGGGTATTTGGTGGTCTAACACTAGGAGGATGTTTACAATACTTAAAGACATCTCATCCCATCAAAGGGAAGAAAAACATACCGCAAGACGAGGACTGATACAAGATAAAAAATTACTTGCTTGTTAAATAAAAGTAACTTTAAGTCAAAGTTTGTCAGGGGTATGAATAATTATGGCCACGTGTACAGTGGCTTGCAAAAGTATTCGGGCCCCTTGAAGTTTTCCACATTTTGTCACATTACTGCCACAAACATGAATCAATTTTATTGGAATTCCACGTGAAAGACCAATACAAAGTGGTGTACACGTGAGAAGTGGAACAAAAATCATACATAATTCCAAACATTTTTTACAAATCAATAAGTGAAAACTGGGGGTGTGCGTAATTATTCGGCCCCCCTGAGTCAATACTTTGTAGAGCCACCTTTTGCTGCAATTACAGCCGCCAGTCTTTTAGGGTATGTCTCGACCAGCTTTGCACATCTAGAGACTGAAATCCTTGCCCATTCTTCTCCTTTGCAAAACAGCTCCAGCTCAGTCTCATTAGATGGACAACGTTTGTGAACAGCAGTTTTCAGATCTTGCCACAGATTATTGGTTTGATTTAGATCTGGACTTTGACTGGGCCATTCTAACACATGGATATGTTTTGTTTTAAACCATTCCTTTGTTGCCCTGGCTTTATGTTTAGGGTCGTTGTCCTGCTGGAAGGTGAACCTCCTCCCCAGTCTCAAGTCTTTTGCAGACTCCAAGAGGTTTTCTTCCATGATTGCCATGTATTTGGCTACATACATCTTCCCATCAACTCTGACCAGCTT
The DNA here is from genome assembly GCF_040937935.1 of Hyperolius riggenbachi. Classification (NCBI taxonomy): domain Eukaryota; kingdom Metazoa; phylum Chordata; class Amphibia; order Anura; family Hyperoliidae; genus Hyperolius; species Hyperolius riggenbachi. Next base: position 125,521,527 of record NC_090655.1, on the reverse strand, counting down.
CCCTGTCCCTGCTGAAGAGATGCACCCCTAGAACATGATGCTGCCACCACCATATTTGACAGTGGGGATGGTGTGTTCAGAGTGATGTGCAGTGTTAGTTTTCCGCCACACATAGCGTTTTGCATTTTGGCCAAAAAGTTCCATTTTGGTCTCATCTGACCAGAGCACCTTCTTCCACATGTTTGCTGTGTCCCCCACATGGCTTGTGGCAAACTACAAATGGGATTTCCTATGCTTTTCTGTTCACAATGGCTTTCTTGTTGCCACCCTTCCATAAGGGTCAACTTTGTGCAGTGCACGACTAATAGTTGTCCTATGGACAGATTCCCCCACCTGAGCTGTAGATCTCTGCAGCTCGTCCAGAGTCACCATGGGCCTCTTGACTGCATTTCTGATCAGTGCTCTTCTTGCTTAGCCTGTGAGTTTAGGTGGACAGCCTTGTCTTGGTAGGTTTACAGTTGTGCCATACTCCTTCCATTTCTGAATGATTGCTTGAACAGTGCTCCGTGGGTTGTTCAATGCTTTGGAAATCTTTTTGTAACCTTAAGCCTCTCTTAAATTTCTCAATAACTTTATCCCTGACCTGTCTGGTGTGTTCTTTGGACTTCATGGTGTTGTTGCTCCCAATATTCTCTTAGACAACCTCTGAGGCCGTCACAGAGCAGCTGTATTTGTACTGACATTAGATTACACACAGGTGCACTCTATTTAGTCATTAGCACTCATCAGGCAATGTCTGTGAGCAACTGACTGCACTCAGACCAAAAGGGGCTGAATAATTACGCACACCCCACTTTGCAGTTATTGATTTTTGAAAAATTTTTGGAATCATGTATGATTTTTTTTCCACTTTACACGTGTACACCACTTTGTATTGGTCTTTCACGTAGAATTTCAATAAAATAGATTCATGCTTGTGGCAGTAATATGACAAAATGTGGAAAACTTCAAGGGGGCCGAATACTTTTGCAAGCCACTGTATATATATATATATATATATATATATATATATATATATATATATATATATATATATACATATATATATATATATATATATTATATATATATATATATATATATGTATCTATTTTGTCTCCCAAGTGTAGGAGCCCTGGTGCAACCTCTGCATGATGTTTTGTTCCACGACTGGTTATTACATGTAATAGGGGAGCATTTTGGTTTGCTAGGAGAAGAATAGAAAGCTTTCTATAGTCAGACACCTCACACGTGTCCCATGTAATAATTTGCAATAGCGGAAAGCCAATAAGAGGCGTTCTGCAGAGAATAGATGTTCACCCTGTATCCTCCTAAGTAAACAACCCTGCTCAGTGGCTTGGTAAAGGGGTCCGCTTTACTACATAGTAAAAAGAAAGTTATCATTGTTTCAACAAGAATGGGAAATTAATGTTTGGCATAAGAAAGTTTGATTTTTTTTTATTCAAAACTGACTTTTATTCCATTCTTAAGTTGGAAGTTAATGGAGCAGCGGATGAGAAATATTAAAAATGACTTTAACTTATTTTCTGCTAAGACTAAGAAGGATTAATATTAGGAAAACATTAAAGATTATGGCTCAGCATTTGTTAATCGGAGAGAGATGGAGGGGTGGGTGTGACTGAGCACCCAGCTTCCCAGTAATCACTAGGGGCTCTGCTATATGGAATAGACATCCTCCTGTATTGCCAGGCAAGGGCAGGTGTAGCACACTGCAAACTACAGCATTTTATTATTCTTATTTTATTCACAAAGTGCAGCATATTTCACAACAGTATATCGGGGGTTAATACATGTGCCCACACCAGCAGCAAAAACCTCATTTGGGGGGGAGAAAAAGAAGAGTCTTATATGCCAAAAATACAGTATGTACATTTTGTATGCAAAGTTATACAGTTTGAAATGGACCTATTTGAATTAAGCCTTGGTGGGATTTGATTGATCCATTTTTAATGCTGCATATATTTACAACACAGTGGCAAAATTTGCATCAGCTTGGAGTGATTGACCATCTCACTGACCTTTTGCCTAGATCACCTAGTGATCAATGTGGCCCTGGGAAAAAACAATCCTTTGTGTAATCAGACCACAGTCAACTCATGGTTATAGACAGACAAATGACAGCGCTTAAGCCTGCACCTGCAATTAAAACCAACAGAGGCAATGCACAGCCGCACTGGGGCTAAACACATGCCTTGAATGCAAAGCAGATGCAAATTATGTACTAATTCTAATCTAAAAATTTTGAATGTAGATTTGAAGCAATGAATGCAACTAGCCATTAGTATACTTACGTTCAATTTGTACAGTGGGAGACATGGCAGCGCTTTCAAACAGAAGTTATACCTGAATGATCAATCTGCATGGATGTGCAGAGCTCCTGTCACTGGACAATATTACACACCTAGCACTCACTACAGGCAAAGGGTTCTGTGCATTGCCTCTGTTGGTTTACATTGCAGGCGCAGCCTTGAGTGCTGTCATTTGTCTGTCTGTCTGCTCGATGTAATGTATATACCATTTATGATTAGCAGCACAAGGAATATTATGTTTTTATTGCTAGACTAGTGTTAGGCCTTCCCCGAGGTGGTCCGTCATCGCCGTGGGGATGTCTATTAGGTAATAATCTGTGAACACATTATTTACTGAAGCTAACACCCCCCTTTGCCTGTAGTGAGTGCTAGGTGTGCAATATTGTTCAGTTACTGGAGCTCTGCTTACCCATGCAGATTGATCATTCAGGTATAACTTCTAAGCGCTGCTATGTCTCCTGCTGTACAAACTCATGGTTATAACTGTTGCGATCAAATGCTAAAAAAGTTGATGGTCCTACCTAAATCCCAACTTTACCTCTTTATACTAGTGCTATATGAAGAAATAGTTGGCAATTAAGATACTGTGATTCCTCATTTATGAATTGCTTCATATTGGAGGGGGAATTACATTTCTGTGTACAGCCATATACAGAGCAGGAATAATGCTGCATTCTTTATTAGATTCTTGTATACTTATCATCTTGTTTCTGAAAGCACAGCTTGTGCAGCCCATAGAAGTGCATAGCTAGCAAACTTACCTACACACACAGCTGTCTCACCATGCTGCCGGTATCATTTGCTGGCTAAGCGTAATTAAACTGGTAGCAGCTATATGTTTTTATTAGATTTACAAACTTCCCCTTTATTATAAATTGAACTGATTGGAATGAGGGGAAAAAATGTGTTCATCTATTTTAATGAACTTGATTATCAACTAAAGCAGTGATTCTCAAACTTCAGCTTTGATTTGTTTTCACAGATCGTGACACAGGAAGTGAGGCTATGCTGGCACTCTTGTCACACACTGCATAATGAATCATAACAACCAATACCATGTTCAAACTGGGGGCAGAGCCTCACTATCACCAGTCTCTATGGTGGTGGGGGAAGGCTATGCTGTTTTTCTATTTTTTTATTTTTTTTTTACCTTTTTTTTCCACTTTTTTCCTGAAAGGACAACTATCACAAAAAATTGTGAAATTTAAAACAACATGTAAACAAATACAAATAAAAAGTACACTTCTTCCAGAGTAAAATAAGACATAAATGATTTGTCTTCTATGTCAATGTCACTTACAGTATGTAGAAGAAATCAGACAGGTTTTGGACGAGTCCATCTCTTTATGGGGGATTCTCAGCATGGCCTTTTTTTCTTTATAAAGACATTCCCTGAAAAGGACCCGTTTCCAGTAGAAGTGGTGCAATGCGGCTACATAGCCGCATCACACCGCGGGTGTGCTGAAACACATGCATGCCAATGGAATAGTTTCCACTGCGTGCATTGTGTGCGGAGCAGTGTGGAGCGATCCGAGAATCTGCAGCATGCTGCAGATTCTTGCACAGCTGCATCCGCCTGCAGCCGCGTCACATCTCTTCAATTGACTTCCGCATCGGGAGATGCGGAAGTGACGGGGCGCCAGCGGAATTGATGCATAGCTGCATCGCATCACTTTTGCCAATGGAAAAGGGCCCTTATGCAAATATGTTGGCCAGCCTCCCTGCTTGCTGCACACTATTTTGGCAGATGGACAAAGCAACTGCCATTTACTGAGTGCTTTTCAAAATAAAGAAAACCTTGAGAACCCCCCCATGATTGACATTGCGGTCTATGACAGTGCCCAAGTTTGGGTATGCACCCAAATTGTCTGCTTCAGCCCCCCTAGCCCTATGACTGGAAGCACACTTTGCAGAATTACATGCACTTTTCAAAATTGTACCCCTGAAAAATGCATGCAATTCTGCAAAGAGTGCTCCCTGCCTCTTACTAAAGGGTCACTTTAAAGAGGAACTGTCGCGAAAATCTTAAAATGTAAATGTAATACATACAAATAAGAAGTACATTTCTTCCAGAGTAAAATGGGCCATACATTACTTCTCTCCTATGCTGCTGTCACTTACAGTAGGTAGTAGAAATCTGAAATTACCGACATGTTTTGGGTTAGTCCATCTCTCCATAGAGGATTCTTAGCAGGGCCTTTATTCTTTATAGAGAGACATTCCCTAAAAAAGATTCATACAAAGATGCTGGCCAGCCTCCCTGCTTGCTGCACACTTATTTGGCAGTTGGATGGAGCAACTGCTATTCACTATGTACTTTTAAAAATAAAGGAAACCCTGAGAACCCCCCATGAGAAGATGGGCTAGTCCAAAATCTGTTGGTAATGTCAGATTTCTACTACTTACTGTAAGTGTTTAATAATTTCGATCAGAAGAGAGGAAGGAGATGGGCACGGCTGCTAAAATACCCTTTATTGTGGCTGTGTTGACACAAAAAAAAAAAGCTTACAGCAGTGGGGGGAAGGTCTCTGATGAAGCAGGGCTAGTCCCTGCAAAACAGCTGTCAGACTTGTCCTTCCCCCACTGCTGTAAGCTTTTTTTTTGTGTGTCAAACCAGCCACAATAAAGGGTATTTTAGCAGCTGTGCCCATCTCCTTCCTCCTCCCATCTCCTTCCTCTCTTCTGATTGAAATTGTGGACTACCATTGGAGCACGCTGCAGGTAAGCCCAGTGTGGCAGTATCCACCCCTGCTGCATTTCGTGCAAGTGCTTTTTCCTCTTCATATTTGCACTTACTGTAAATGACAGCAACTTAGAAGAAAAGATATGACTCATTTTACCCTGGAAGAAACGTAGTTCTTATTTTTATATGTTTACATGTATTTAAAATTTTTATATGTTTACATGTATTTAAAATGTTAAGATATTCGTGACAGAGGTCCTTTAAAGACATTAGATCGTGAATGCCTTTGAAAGACAATAATGTACATTATTTAATGTACTCTGTAAAGTGTTGTACAAAACATCAGCAATATTATTTTTATTAATATATCTCTGAACGCACTAACCAAAAATCAAAATGCAATATAAAACAGAGGCAGCAGGTAATACTTGTCAAAGATATTACAAAGATATTGTCAAAGATATTCCATTTTTGAAAAGATCAGGTTCTCTTTAAAACCACACAAGTACTAAATAGGAGGCTCCGATTAGAGAAATGGTGATGTCCCTCCATTTCGCCTCTTAAGCTTCATTTATTAATTAACAGAGTTGGCTGGAACGGAAACAAGGGACAATGACCAGTACAGAAGAGCCTGGACAGAGCTCTAGTTTAATAAAATGTTGCCGCATCATGCTAATTGGTGGGGGAACACTGACCCGATTGGAACAGGCAGGAATCTTGCTTTTCTTTCCAAGGTTTTTGTATTTGTCTACACAGAAATCTATTAGAGAGCAGAGAGAACGAGCAACCAAGAATCAAGCAGAAAATGTGACAATTGTCACTTCATAGAGACATGACCTGCTTCAAGCGTTTCAGAGGTTGCCAGAGATTCCAGGAAAATGCGTAGTAGGACTACAGTAATTTTTTTTTTCAATGACTTGTAATGGTTCTTGACCCATTAAAATTATTTTCTAAAGATTTAATAAAGCAGAATTATAAATGAATTAATTCAAAAATAAACCCCCTGCAGTGTTATTGCTATTATATTCTGGTGGCCATTGATGCACATATGAAGGCTGAATACACTGCTCATGACACACACACACAACCCCCCCCCCCCCCCCCCCCCGACAACCATTAGGCATAATTATATATATATATGTTAGGTAAATCCCAAGTCACTCAGTTTTTACAGATGTGAAAAGGAGAAAGAAGGAAAATAGAAAAGAAATCCAAATGTGAGCATTACGACCTCTAATATAAATGGAGGTGGTAATACATATATGTATATATATATATATATATATATATATATATATATATATATATATATATATATATATATATATATATACAAACAGAAGGAACACTATTCTCCACAAACCATTCATATAGGTACTCTATGGCCAACAACTACAAAAAGTCCAATAAAGGCTGCCAGATGATCTAACCCAAAAGACAGGTTTAATGGTACTTAGACCACAACACTGGGGCACCTATCATAATTTTCTAAAGATAAAGGCCTCATATAAAACACCTATATACCAAACTGGACCAGAGTGTACCTTACGTATATCACTTTAATATACCTTAAAGTGAACCTCCGGACTAAAAATCTACTCAGCAGAACTGAAAAGGCATCAGAACTTTGTTTTTCTTACCAAAGCGTCATTTTTAGCTGCATTTTAACTAAGCTCCACCCATCAAAGAAAAAAAGCCCAGGCTTTTTTCCCTGATGCTGTGCAGAGCATGATGGGATGTCCTATGTTGTTGTTAACGTTGCCTAGCAACTGGGAGAGGTGCTCAGGACACAGGACAGTTGGAACTGTGTCTCATGCTCCCTGTCACCTCCTTTCAACCAAAAAGATGGCTGCCATCATGAAATCAAACATTTGCCTGTTCTTTTAAAACAGTGAGGTTAAGAGATTATATTACCTATCTATTTTAATTAACATAACTAATGTAACTTAAAGAGAGTCTGAAGCGAGAATAGATCTCGCTTCAGACCTCATAGCTAGCAGGGGCATGCGTGCCCCTGCTAAAACGCCGCTATAGCGCGGCTTAACGGGGGTCCCTGTCCCCCCGAACCCCCTCCGAGCAGCGGGGGAGCGCTTCCTGGTTGGGGCAGGGCTAACCGCCGCAGCCCTGCCCCATGCGCGTCTGTCAGACGCGTACCTCCACCTCTCCCCCGCCCCTCTCAGTCTTCCTTCACTGAGAGGGGCGGGGGAGAGGCGGCGATGCGCGTCTGATAGACGCGACTGGAGGCAGGGCTGCAGCCGTTAGCCCTGCCTCCAGGAAGATCAGCTCCAGCGACCTTTTTCCGACCCAGGTTTGCGGGGGGTGGGTTGGGGGTGAAGGGACCCCCGTTAAGCCGCGGGATAGCGGCGTTTTAGCAGGGGCACACGTGCCCCTGCTATATATAAGACCTGAAGCGAGATTTAGTCTCGCTTCAGTGTCTCTTTAATGACAGTATGTTTGTTTAGGCTGGAGTTCCTCTTTAACATTTGCTATAATACACTTGAGGGTCCTCCATAGTGCAGAGGTCCGTTACGTTTAAGGCACATAAAATTCAATAAGTTGAATATCATGTGCCTGTATATACAACCCCATTTCCAAAAAAGTTGGGGAGCAAAGTAAAATATCACTCAATCAGAATTATTATTATTATTATTTATTGTATTTATAAAGCGCCAACATATTACGCAGCGCTGCACAATAGATAAATGGGTTTACATACAGGTAGAACATACGGAAACTTACAACAAAACAAGATCATGCAAATGATTTGATAACAATACAGTGTCATAGGTCAAGATAGAGACTGTTCGAGTCTACAAGAGGGGTGGTTGTGAGTAAGATTGCATAATCAAGCTGGATACATTAGGGAGGAGGGCCCTGCCAAAGGCTTACAATCTAAAGGGTGGGGTGGAGACAATAGGTGCGTCTTTTGAGAGGGGGTCTAACAGAACATATTATGATGCTGGTGTAGGGGGGTATGTGAGCGTGAAGAGGTGAGTCTTGAGAGCTTGTTTGAAGGTATTAAAGGTGGGGGCGAGTCTGACGGCTGGTGGGAGAGAGTTCCAGAGAGTAGGAGTAGAATGCAATGATTTGTAAATTTATTTTAGTCCTATATTTAATTAAAAGTAGTGCATAGAGAACCTCGCCAATTTTGAAATTGAGAAATGCCCTAGAGGCAGCCAGAGACATCCTGGATGTCCAACTCCAATGCCATGTTCACTGTCTAATTTTGTCTTAACCTGCCTGGCGTTCTATTAAGATCGCCAGGGAGGCTGCGGGAGGGTTTTTTTTTAATAAAAAAAAAAACTATTTCATGCAGCCAACTGAAAGTTGGCTGCATGAAAGCCTACTAGAGGGCGCTCCGGAGGCGTTCTTCCGATCGCCTCCGGCGCCCAGAATAAACAAGGAAGGCCGCAACGAGCGGCCTTCCTTGTTTTGCTTCCCTCGTCGCCATAGCGACGAGCGTAGTGACGTCATGGACGTCAGCCGACGTCCTGACGTCAGCCGCCTCCAATCCAGCCCTTAGCGCTGGCCGGAACTTTTTGTTCCGGCTACGCTGGGCTCAGGCGGCTGGGGGGACCCGCTTTCGCCGCTGCTCGCGGCGGATCGCCGCAGAGCGGCGGCGATCAGGCAGCACACGCGGCTGGCAAAGTGCCGGCTGCGTGTGCTGCTTTTTACTTGAGCCAAATCGGCCCAGCAGGGCCTGAGCGGCAGGCTCCGGCGGTACTGGACGAGCTGAGCTCGTCCAGACCGCCCAGCAGGTTAATGTCAATCTGTTTTGGTTGTACCTGTTGTACTTCCACATTGTTTGTTCAATGGTTTATTTTTTTTTATATTTTACACATTTTTTTTTGTACGTGTTAACCACATACAGATTTTAACCATGTTTTATTTAAAACCACATAAAAAAAATCTGAAAAATATTTGTAAAAAAATGAAATTGAGAAATATATATTTTTTTGTTAAATATACTTATTTTGAATTTGATGTCGAAAAAATGTTGAAGAAAAGGGACAAAGACTGGAAAAGAGTTGTGTAATGCTTATAAGTTGAGCACCTGTCTATAAGGGGGGCTCCTCCAGCATAACTTTAAGTCTAACCACATCTCTACCACCTCCAGGGCTGGGACCAGGTCCTCCAGCACCAGAAGCTTCTGAGATTCCAAAGTGGGTCACCTCTCTCCAAAGACAAGGTGCTCCCTCGAACAACCTTACCGCCTACCTATTTTCAATCCTACTCATAGCATGTGTGGCCAGTATAACTTCCATCCCCCCTCCTCCCTTCCCCATAACAAGAGCGACCAGTATGACTAACACCCAACAACACTGTGCATAATGCTATATAACAGCCTCAACCTCCTTAGCCCTAGTCTCCCCCTCCCTATCTACAGAGTAATGCAGCAGAGGAGTGTGCTATACCTTTTCCAGAGCTGCACATTGGTCAGCTCATCTAAATTTCAGTTGTAATATGCATGGCGTGGCTGCATATTACAACTTCCTGCATATTACAACTTCCTGCATATTACAACTTCATGTGTAATGACAGGGGAGTGTGTGTGTGTGCTTATGTAGCGTGTGCGCAGCGTGGGTACCTGCAGGTGGGCGCAGAGGGATCTTTAAAGACTCGGGGGATTACTGGTTCTTCATAAATGTTAACAAACCACCCGCTGTACTGATGCACCCATGTGGCTTTTATGTGACACACTTGAGGACCATATGAAAGTAACAGTACAATGGGCGGCTTACTGACATCTATGAAGAGATGAGTGGACCAATGCACAGCACTGTAGCAGATGTAACACACTGCTCTGCTGCATTTCTCTGCATATTTGGAATGGGGCAGACTGCAGAGAGCAGGGTGACATTGATGGGGCAGAACAATCTGCCCACCTTAGCAGTGCACCTAGAGACTAGAGCCTCTGTTGCCTCTTCCTTGGTCTGGGTCCGATTGCTACAACCAATGATGCTCAGTACTCGGATATCCTAGCTCTTTTTTCACTATTCGAGCTCGAATACCGAGCTTGAATAGTATTAGCTATCCGGGCTGTGCTATCCGAGCGCACTCGGATAGCAAGCAGCTATCCGGAGATATCCTAGCTATCCGAGCTCGGATAGCGTCACGAGCTCGGATAGCGTCACAACAGACGTCACCTCAAGTCCTCACAAGCAAATCAGAGGGCTCCCAGCCCTCTGACTGCAGCCAATCACAGAGGGGGAGCCTGGCCAAGCCCCCCTCTATAAATAGCGGGCGCCATCTTGCCTCACTCGTCCTGCTTGCGACTTACTGACTGATAGTACTGAGAGACTGCTCCAGTGCTTTTTGTCTGTGTGCAAGTGCATTGCTATTGTTCTAAACCTAGCGTTTTTACACTCCAACACTTGATATTCAACTGTAATGCTTTGTATTGTAGACAGATTGTATTTTAGGCAGTTTAGTTTGTGTGATTACTAGGGGGACTAGGGAGGGAGAGAGACTGTCACTGGTGCTGCTGCAGGCCTGCAGCCAGCAGCTAGGCCCTGTGCCTAGGCAAGGCAGCCTGCCCTGCTCTGTGCTCTAGTCTCTACCTTACCTGTGCTCTCACCTGTCAGGAGGTGGACGTGCGTGAGAGAGCTCCTGGTCTTCCAGGGGAGGCCTTGTTGCTTGGAGGCTTGATCCAACTTCTGGACACTTTTTTCTGGGAATATTTCCACCTGAGGTCCCTGCTCCGGGCCTGTGCCGGGCAGGGACTTTTCCTGTACTAAATGGCCGCTCCAGGCATGGAGCGGCCAGCTCATTCCCCCCCTACCGCTTCCACTACTCACCTGGGGGAAGAGGAGGATTCCTCGTCGGAGGAAAATATCGCTTTGAATGCCGTGGCTTGGGTGAAGGCTGCGAAGAAATGTGAAGAGACACTTTCACAACTAAGGTACAGTTTCGCCAAGGCCAAGTTTAGGTACGGGCTCAAGTGGAAGCCAGAGTACCTATGGCAAGATGACGAACTGTTAGACCTAAGACAGCAGATTATAGCTCAGAAGGCAAGACTCACCGAGTTGGAAGCCATTGGAGGACCTTTCGCTGAGCAATTAGGCTATAGAAAACGCTTTAAGTCTATGCTGAAACCTGAAACAGATATAGATGACAGCGATACGGAGGAAGACTGTATAGTGGTAGAAGATGAGTGCACCCCTCCGGAGAGACCACCATGGATCAAAACTGAGCTTTCCCAGTCACAGATCCCACCTGGACAAGGTGATCCCATGGAGGAGGAAGAGGTGCCGGAATCTGAGGAAGAAGTGGTGGTGAGTGATGCAGAGCAAATACCTGGTCCTGTGGCGGGTGTCCGTGGGAGTGCCAGCGGTGCTTGTGCTGCTGCCCCCGCTGCCGGGGGTCTTGGTGGCATGGAAAATGCTGCTGGGGCCTGTGGTGTGGCAGGGGGTGGTGGTGCGAGTGCTGTGGTCGCGGCTACCACGCTCCCCTCTGTAATACCTGGAGGGGATAGTGTGGCTGGAGCTGCGGCAGCCTCCTCGGGCGCCCACATGGCTTCCCCTCCTGCTGTGGCCTTGGGTCCTGTGTTGAGGTCACTTACTGTGCCTGACGTGGGGTCCTGGGTAAGGCAGGGGGGGGGGGGGCGTGTGCCAGGGGCTACAGGGAACGCTCTCCGCATCGCAGCGGGGCTTCCCAAGATGGCGCCGGCTCTAGGAGCGGTGTCCTGACCACGCCGACCAAACTTCCTGTCTGTAAAACGGAAGTGACGCAAGCGGCAAAAAGTCCGCATCAATCCGGAATTTCCATTGACGGTAATGACGTCGAACGCGTACTTCATGGCGGTTTTGAAGCGGCTGAAAGTCCGCATACATCTGGGAACCCCATTGAAGATAATGAGCCTGAACGCGGACTTTCCGGTAACGCTAATCCAACCCAGTCTGCGCATACAGACGGAAACTCTATGGAAGTCAAGGCAGATGAATGCGGAAACAAGACTGAACAGGCGGAGAGTCTATCAGGAGGAGGAATTCCGCCCCTGGAAGTGAAAAGAGATGCAGGGGAAGCGGAGGAATTGCCTGTCTTACCAAAAGAGGTGGATCCCGAGGAGGGGAATGCAGATGAGGAGGAAGTGACTATTTCTGTGCAAAGGAATCCATCCGGGCATGGGAATAGCCAGGCAACGACAGCAAAGGAACCCGCAGGGATGCAAGAAGATTCTGGGTCTATTAGCCATGGACTTTTGGTCTCTGTTTCTGACGGAGATTTGAACAAGGATCTTGTGCAAATGGCCGGGCAACCCTGTCTCAAGATGGACTTGTCAGTGGAGGAATTCACTGAGGAAGATTTTGCCCAAAATCAAAGTTTGGAGTTTCCTGAATTATCCATGAACGTTGCAGAGACCGGGTCTGAACAACTAGCCCAAGAGTTATGCCCCGAGGATTCGGGCGAGGCGGAGGGCAGCAGTGGTTCTGAGGAGCAGAGTGGAACCGAGGAAGATGGTGAGACAAAAACTCTAATATCTTCAAAACAAAAGACAAAAAAAGGGAAAAAAAGGAAAAATAAGATTAGTAAGGTTAAAAAACTTGATATTGATATTGGTAGGGGTGGTAGGAGACACAAGGGGGTCTCTGCTTCAATGTGTGTGGATGAAACTGATGTGTCCTCTGCAGAGGCCCAAGGTGGTGGGCGGGAGAGTGGTCAGGGTGGGCGGGGGTCCCCTACCTTTGTACAAGAGGTGGAGGGTGGGGAAATTCTGCTAACCCAAGGAGATCAAGGAACATCCAAGGGGGAAGGTTATAGAGATCTTGATGTGTTATTCGAAAGGAATCTCTTTTCTGATTTTTATCCAGATGATGAGAATAAAGGAAAAGAAGGGGGGAAGAAAAAAGCGAAGAAAAAATATCCGGAGCCCCCACCAGTTGTATTGGAGGATTTGGTGACGGAATTCAAGTCCGCCAATACTACATACAGGTTGGAAAAGACCAGGCTGGTTATAATCAATGAGCACACTGGTGAGGCCGTTACCCACTCGGTGGAACCAGGGGGACACTACGAGGGTCTATACCTGGTGGGCATGGGTGACCCTGACTGCGGGCGACAGCTAGAATTCAGGGCCGATGGGAAAAAAGTCGTAGTGGAGAATGAGATCTTCAAAAGATTTGATTTCAGTGGTAAAATTGAATGGATGGAAACTATCTTTGGTCTAGGGCCCAATGCCCCCAGGTATGGGCCTCCTCCTCCCCCTGTTTCCACTGAGGTTAGGCCTGACCAAGGTATCCTTGAAGGGGCAGATACGTCCAATGATAATGTAATTATACCTAGCGTTACTGACAGTGCGATGGTTGAGGCTGTTGGGGGTGCCACAGCGGGGCCGGAGCTGCCAGAGCTCGAGAGTGTAGCAAGGATTGGATTTCCAGCCCTTGGTCCAGCACAGAATCCAGGGGCCCTTGCTCCTCTGGCAGCTTCGGCTCGGGGTGCGTCCACAGCTAGACCAGCATCCTACTCAAGAGCAGTTAGGGGTTCTGCTTCTGGGAGGAGGGTTGTGGCTCCTCTGGAGACAGAATTGGGGGCCCATGCCCAAGGTCGAAGAAACGTTGTCCGTCTTAAGTGGGAGCATGGCTCTGCCATCCCCACTAAGCGTGAATTTGTAAGGTATCTCTTCGACCTGGGGTTTAGGCCCGCAGATCTTTATGCTATTCTGGCTCCAGGGGACCCTCCATTGTACTACGATGTGTCCTTCCTCTCCCAACAGGGCATGGAGTCTTTTCTAGAAGAGCGATTAAAAGAGTCTGTTGGAAATGAATGGCACGGTTTTCAGGTGATTCCATTGTCTAGGCAATCATTGGAGAGGAAGGCACACATTGTGGTGCAGAACGAGAGCATCCCGGTCCGGGACCTGATGACTTGGGTCCAACATTACGCGGACATAATGTCCCCGCCGCATAAGGTCCTGGATGAGCTCGGGATATGGTGGGGGGAGTATGAGGTGGCGATCAAGCTCCATGTAAAGGAGGGGGTCGTCACCCATATTCCCCGTTCCGCCCTCATAGGGCGGGACAATATTATCACATATTACCCGGGCCAGCCCAGGACCTGCAACAGGTGCGGGAAGCGGGGACATTTGGCCAGCGGCTGCCCGGATCCGAGGTGCAGTCGTTGCCAGGAATTTGGGCACTCCGCGTCCTCGTGTAAGAGGATAAAATGCAATTTCTGTTTTGAATCCGGCCATCCTTACACGGAGTGCCCGACTTCCTGGACGACAATGCCCTCGGATCTGAAGAGAGCCTTGTTGGCTAATATGGAAGAGAGCCAGGAAGTCTCAGTGTCTACCCCCAGTGTGTCTGTTCAGTCTGCCTCAGCCCTAAATGTGTCTACGTCTGTTGTTACCTCGTCACTTGTTGCCCCTTCCTCTGGTTCTCTTTCAGCCGGCAGGGCCTCAAATAGGCAGCGTGGACCTGAGTCATCGGCTTCCGCCCGGGGTGCTGCTCAGGGTGACAGCAACCCTCCTCCCAAGGAGCAACGACTCAAACCTTCAAGGAGTAGGGGAGGAGGAGGTCTTAGACCTCTCTCTACTGCTCCTGCGGAGGAACCCTTGAAGGTTCCTCAACCCACTCCTAGGAGGACGAAGGTCCCTCCTACCACCGGTTCTCCACCGGGTGGCTCTAATTTGCCCCCTCCCATCCCTGCCCCCCCACCCCTGCCCCCTCAGCCCCTGCTGTGTCACCCTCCCCTCCTGAGGGCCAGGCCCCTGCTGCCCCTCCCCCCTCCTCTGGTCCCCCAGCCCCTGTTGTGTCCCTTCCTCCCCCTGGTCCCCCAGCCCCTGATGTATCCCTCCCCCTCCCTGAGTCCCCAGCCCCGGTAGCTCCTCCCCCTCTCCCTGACCCCCCTGACCCTGTCCTACCTCCTTCCCCTCCCCATGTCCAATCCACCTCTGAAGGTGCCTTTGTTTCAACTTGTCCTATCCCGACCGCATACGCATTTTCAAGTCCCATGCCGACTAATGCGGCCTTTTCTCCCTCGAGCCGAAAGTTCCTATCCCAGGATGAGCTAGATTACCTAGAACAACGGCTCAAAATAAAGAAAAAGAAGGGAGTAAAGCCCATAACTAAACCCCTCCCTGAAGAAAAAAGGGAGGCCAATAGGGCAGCTGCCTCTCAGAGAAGGCAGAAGAGTAAAGATTTGAGTTTGGCAAATCGTTTTGAGGTGCTGGCCACCTCTCCCCTTGCCTCGGAAGAGGAAGGGATGGTCACTGAAAGTTCAGTTCCCGGTGAGGGGGCATTGTAGTTGTGTTAGTGTTTCTTTCTTTTAGTAAACGCTGTCTTTCTTATTTTCTTTATTGTCTGTGTCTAAAGAAGTATAAAGGGAAACCTTAAATTATTCTGATGGCAGTTCCCCCACCACTCATGTTGGCAACGATCAACGTTGCCAGCATTAAAATGACCAGAGCTCGAAAATTGGCTTTCTCGATTTTGGCTGCCCATGAGGCTGACATGTTTTACCTGCAGGAGACCAGGCTCACCTCTGCGGCTGACCTCTGGTTAGCTGAGAGGGACTGGGTGTCTGGTCCGAGTTTTTGGTCTCTTGCGGGAGAGCCTGGTAGTGGTGTGGCGGTCCTTTTTAGGGCCGACATGGTAACGTGCCGGCGAGTAATTGAGGTAGAGATGGGTAGGTGCCTGGTCTTAGACGTCTGCATGAAGGGGCAGGATCTCAGGCTGATCAACATCTATGCCGACCCCAAATGTTAGGGGGCGAGAAAGCGCCTCTTTATGCAGATCAGGCCATTCCTTTTTTCAGCCTATCCTGTGATCCTGGGTGGTGATTTCAACACCATCACTAGGGCCAAGGACAGGGCAAGGGCCCAGGTCCGGATAGGTACAGATAGTACTTATTTAGTTAAGCAGGTTAGTGAGGCTGATTTGGTGGATGTGCACGTTCGTCACTCCCCGGATCTCACGGGTTTCACCTTTTATAGAGGTAGCTGTAGGTCTAGGTTTGATAGGTTTTTTTGTTTCGGAGAGCCTCATCACTTCAACTCCTAAGTTGTTGGCGGTGGAGTTCTCCGATCACGTTATTCTGTCGGTGGGCTTGAATGCTTCAGATGCTCCTCCCAGAGGACGGGGTATTTGGAGGATGAATTCGACCCTGCTATTGGAAGATGACGTGAGACGATCCTTTGAGGAGTTTTTTCAAGCACAGGTTTCCATCCTGGACTGTTTTGACAATAGTTCTGAGTGGTGGGAAGAGGTCAAAAGACGTAGTGTTGGACTCTTCAAGGGTCTAGCATCTCGTAGAAGTATTGATAGAAATCTCGCTTACCGGCGGCTAAGGGAGAGGTTGACTGTCCTCGTCTCTGAGGGCGGAGATCCGGGGGAGATCTCCGAGGTCAAACTTCAACTCAAGCAGCAGCAATACGATCGGCTGGCTTCTTTGGCTCTGGAAAGGGATCATGGTAAATACCGCTCGCCGGACCCTTATCAGAGTTTTAAACAAAGTGCGGCGCTTAAGACGGTCATTGGTCTCAGGGATGCCTCGGGGTCTCTGGCGAAGTCCAGGTCGGGGATCCTAGGCATTGCTAGAGAGTTTTATGCTGACTTGCTTGGGGAGAAGCCACTTGATCAGGCGAGGATGGAGGACTTCTTGGTCTCCACACCAGGTCTGGGAGATGTTGACATTTCTGCCCTAGATTTGACCTCAGAGATCACCGCAGATGAAGTAGCAAGGGCCATTGGTGGCCTTGCGCCTAAAAAGACTCCGGGTCCGGATGGACTGACGGCTGAGTTTTACAAGGCCTTGGTGTCCATCTTGGCCCCTCAATTGGCCGGTGCTTTCAATGATTGCCTTGCTGAGGGCCAGTTACCACCCTCCATGAGGCAATCTGCGGTGATCCTGTTGTCAAAAGGTCGTGACCCTGAGATGATTGAGAATTGGCGTCCCATCAGCCTTCTCAACGTCGACAGGAAGATCTTGGCAAAAGTTTTGTTCTGGCGATTGTCCCAGGTGACAGATGTGCTTTCCCGCCATCAGCACTGCTCTGTTGTGGGTAGGAGTACGCTCTCAGCATTGTTGGCTGTCCGGGAGGGCCTGGAGCGGTGCAGGGCTGAAGGTTGGGGAAAATACTTGCTGACGTTGGACCAGTCTAAGGCTTTTGATCGAGTCAATCACCAGTACCTATGGCGGCTACTTACTGTGTACGGTTTGCAGGGGAGGTTTGTTGATTGGCTGCAGACTTTGTACAGAGAGGCAGAAAGTTTCATGTTGATCAATGGATGGGTCGGCCGGCCTTTCGAGGTGAGCTCGGGGGTCCACCAGGGGTGTCCGTTGAGTTCCTTGCTGTACGTGTTTGCCATCGACCCTTTCGTGAGGAGGCTAGATGGCAGCGTGCTTAGTGGGGTTCCGGCTGGCATCTCTGGGAGCCCATCTCTGAAGGTGGTAGCCTACGCTGACGATGTTACTGTGGTGATCTCTGATGCAGAGGAGGCGTCGGTGGTTGCTGATGAGATCGCCAGGTATTCGTTGGCGTCTGGTTCAAAGATCAATCCAGATAAATGTGAGACGTTTTGGATGGGAAAAATTGGAGAGTCCTTTCGACTTCCCGGATCCTTTCCCATGCCTCAAGAAGAAATTAAAATCCTCGGCATCAAATTCGGCCCAGGCGATTATGGCCTGCGAAATTTGGAGAGCAAGCTGTCTGATGTCGACAGAAAAGTGGTACGCTGGAAAGGTTGGAGTTTGACCTTCAGGGAAAAAGTTGACTTGATCAAAAGCTACTTGGTGCCAATATTGTTATATGTCAGCTATGTCGCGATTTTGCCAGCATCTCTGTACACCAGGGTCAATAGTTTGTTTTTCCTAATGTTGTGGGGAAACAGGCTGAACCTGGTGCGTAGAAATGTCACCTACAAAACTAGGCGGGAGGGTGGCTTAGGCATGGTCAACCCGATTGTGTTTTTCTCTCTAATTTTTATTAAACACAATATTGGTAGCATACTGTTAGAGAGCCCGCCTAGTTGGGTAGAGATCTTCCAGACTTGGTGTGAGCCTTACCTTAGAGAATGGAACAGCGGTGGCCCAGTGAAGAGTCTGAGAATACGTCGTGGCTATCTTCCGGCCTATGTCTTACCGTGCATGAAGAAACTGCTGCAGTGGGGATTGACGGTGGAGGACATCAGATCGGTCGACAGGAAAGCCCTGTTGGCTAGGGTGATGGACTCACACTTTCATGACTCACTGGCCTTGAGGGATTGCCCAGGCACAATTTTGGAGGATGGTTTGCGTTTGTTGAATTCATCGCGGGTTCCGAACAAATTGTGGAACATCGCCTGGCTCACCTTCCAGGGTAAGCTCTATGTTGGGGGGAACGTGAAGTGTCGGGATGCGGCAAACCGTGCGTGTCCTCGGCAGGAGTGCCCTGTTGAGGAGATCATGGACCATTTCCTGATGTCATGTCCTTTCAACATGGAGGTGTATGAACAAGTGGGGAGGGCCCTGAATATCCCGTTCCTGGCGCATCTCAGTTATGCCGAGTGGGCCTATGGGGCTTTCAATCAGCGCCAGGGATATGATTTATGCACATTATATGTAGTTAGTTTAGTGGTTAGGAGACACTTATGGTTGGCACGGTGTGATTTAGCTATCAGGAAGCAACTCTTGCCCGTCCAGGTGGTGGTGAGCAACATTCTAGGTGAGGTGGGGAGCATTCGGTACTTGGAGAGGAAGAAACTGGGGAGAGGGGCTTGGGTTCTTGCGTGGCAGAACATCAAGCCTCCTTGAACTGGTGGAAGTCTCTCCTGGGTGCAGAGCTATTCTATTTCTTTTCTTTTTCACCGTAGTTTCTTGATTTTTTCTAGTATTTTTGAAGTCTGGCCGCAGGCACAAGGGGAGTGTCCCTTTGTGCTTCTTTTTACCTGTTGGTGAGGTCTTGTCTTGTCGGGGGATTTGTTTTTGGTTTTTGTCCCGTATTATGTAGGTCCTCAGTCTTATGTCGTTTTCATTATGCGAGCGTAAAAGTCTCGCGGTATGCATGTGGAATGTATGGCATGATGTAGGTTGTTGTCTTCACCTTTTTGGGTGGTGGTATATGTTATATGTCTTTTATTTTTTTCCTTTATATTTTTTGTCTCGTTGTTTGCATGGCGTAGTGTAGGTGTTGACATGTGTTCTCTTTTGGGTGGTGGTTAGTGTTATGTGGTTTTTTTTTTTTTTTTTTGTCTGGTTGTCCTGTTGTTTTGAATGTGAATGCGTGATGTCCTCTCACCAGTTGATTTTGGGTACACTGGTTATTTCTATATGGAGTGGCTTGTCCTAGATTTTTTGTGTAATTATGGAGTACGAATTATGCTGAATTAGTTTGCACTTATTATTTTGTTCAAACTGTGGCAGTTTGTTGGGATAGATTATCCTATGACTCTCTTGTTTATATAGGATGTGTTGCATACTTTTATTTTCTTACTATATTGTATGCTATGCGTTGTCATGCTTGGATTTAATGGCATATTTTTATCCTACTTATTTATTGTATGCCACTTGAGTTTTTCTTTAATAAAAAAGTTCACCTGTCCTACTCCACTCCTGTACTACTACTTCTGTGTTAGATAGATTATTGTACTATAGTATTTTGTAGTTAGCAAGGCCCAGCTTTACTGCTATACCTGTCCTGCTGTATCTGCTCTCTGTAATCTAGTCACACCTGTTGTATTATTTAGCTAGATTCTTCTATTGTTTAGTTAGTAGTACTGTAGTGTACTCTAGTCTGTGTAAAGGGACCGTCCGTCACCGCGTTACCTAGGGTCTTTGTGTGCGCAGTGCACATCTGCGCTGTCCGCACCCTCTCGTTAGTTCTACAACCGTCCTATTGTTTATATTATTTCTATTGTGTATTAGCTGACTATACTGTACTGTAGTCTGTGTATAGGGACACCGTCAGTCAGCGTCAGCTAGGGTCTTTGTGTGCGCACTGCGCACTCTCTCGTTAGCGCTACACCGATCTCTGCTGTAGAGTACAACACCTGTCCGTCACCTCACACACCCACCACCACCAGTCCCACCCCATTAAAGTACCCCACTTGTCCCACCCGCCTTTACAGTTTACATACATAAGTTTTTTGTTTTTCATTTGTGTAATATTAAAAATATACGATGTCTGGCACTGGCAGCCGCGGTTTGGGCAGGGGCAGCAAGGGCAGCAAGAGCATCGCCAAGAGAGGAGGTCGTGGGCGTTGCAGCAGCGCCACCACCACCATGCGCAGTTCTGCGTCTGCACCAGTGGCTATTCAGCCATTAGCCACTGGCCGTGGACGCCTTGGCCGCCCAACAGCTGGGAGTCACGCTGCAGAGACACAGCAGCAGCAGCGTGTGGCCCAGATGTTCCTCCCACCGCCAGGTCGTAGCCGTCCTATTGAGGAGAAGGACGCAGACGCTGTGGTGGAACTGATGGTGGATGAGCAGGCCACCATTAGCTCTGGAACTGAGTCCTCCACCCCCGCCACCACTCCTGTTCGCAAGAGCAGCAGCAGCCGCCCAGCACTGCCTGGGGGAGAGGAGGAGGAGTGCAGTTCTACAGCCCCAGCGGGCAACACCAGCACCCTGTCACTCAGCAGCACCTTCATGTTATCCCCAAGCACAGCGGGGCTATGGAATGCTGTTGCGGAAGAATTGGCGGAGGAAGGAATGCTCATGGGCACTTTGGGGGATGATGCTTTGGACAGTCAGACAGTGGTGACTGTCCATCCGCCCATGCATGCAGAAGGGGAGTTTGGGGGATCCCAGCAGGACATGTTTGCGGAGGGGGAGGATGATGATGACACTGTGAAGGACAAAGACTAGTTGCCAGGTCCTGGGAGTGGGGATGTCATCAGCTCTGAGGAGGAGGAGGAGGATGCGTCTGCGGGCCTTGCTAGAAGGATCAGCATCGCAGGCATGGGCAGGATCACAAGTGGGCGTGGTATGCAGGCCACACAGCGTGCTGATCAGGAGACGAGTTCTGCCAGTGCCACCACCAGCCGTACCAAGAACCCCCCCCAACCACCACAGGGAGACCAGCGGCAGCAGCACCTTCCAGCCGAAGAGGCAACTTCACCTCCCCAATATGGAATTTTTTCACCCTTCCATATTTGGAGTGCAAGTATGCCACCTGCAATCAGTGCCGCAAGCAGCTCATCAGAGGGAAGGAGCCGTCTGCGTTTGGCACCACCTCTCTGGTCAACCATCTTGCAGGGAAACACTTTCACAAGCATGAGGAGTTCGTGAAGTTGAAGGAAGCTGGCAGTGGCAGTGGCAGACCCGCCACCACTGCGAAGCCGTCGGCAGCAGGAGTGCGTCAGCAACGCACTGCTCCTCCTCCCTCTGCAACTCCTGCCGCCGACACTGAGGCCTGTTCTGGCAGCCAGTCCTCAGTGGCCTCCTCTGCTCCCTCCACTGCTTCCCGTGCCAGCAAAAGGCCTCGCCAGACCCTGCTCAGCGACACCTTCCAGGGGGTGGTCAGGGTTCTGCCTCCCAGCAGCCGTCGTGTGCGTCAGCTGAACAGCTTGCTGGCACGGGCCATGTGCTCCCAACTCCTGCCTTATTCCCTTGTGCAGGAGGGGAGCGACATGCGTACGCTCCTGATGTGTGCAGCCCCCGATTGGCCAATCCCCAGCCGACATTATTTTGCACGCACGGCCATCCCTGCACTTCACCGCTCTGTGATGGCCAATGTCAGGAGAGGGCTGGAGCACGCGGTGGGTCAACGGGTCCACGTCACCATGGACTCGTGGAGCAGCCGGTTTGGGACAGGCCGCTATCTGTCCTTCACCGTGCATTGGGTCAGCTTGGTGGAAGGGGGTGAGGAGGAGGGAGCAGCATCGGGCACTGTCAAAGCAGCAGCACCAACAACGCAGTGGGTGGTGCCACCATGCAGGGTCAGCGGAACAGCAGCAGGTTCCTCTGATCCGCTTCCATCCTCCGGCACACCAGCCCAAACCCCCCGCCTCAGCAGCAGCGTGAAGGCCCGCCACTGCCAAGCGCTGCTGGAATTGGTCAGCCTGGGGAAGACCAAACTGACGGCGAACCACGTCCTGGCTAAACTCCGAGAGCAGGAGAGGAATTGGCTGACCCCCAGAGGCCTCAGAGTCGGAGAGGTGGTGTCCGACATTGGGGCAAACCTGGTTGCTGCCATCAGCAGGGGAGACCTGACCCACATCCCCTGCCTGGCAGACGTCCTGAACCTGGTAGTCCAACAGTTCCTGCGGACCTACCAGGGGATGGACCGACTCCTTGAGGCAGCAAGGAAGGTCGTGCGTCATTTCCGGCTCTCGCCTGCAGCCGTAGCGAGCCTGGAAGAGGTGCAGAAGGAGCTGCACCTGCCACAGCACCGGCTCATGATCGATGTTCCAACTCGCTGGAACTCCACCCTGGCGATGTTCGAGCGTCTGGTTGAACAGAGGCAGGCTGTCAGCCAGTACCTTGCACGTGCAACAGTTGCCTCCATCACTGCAACTGGACATGCCACCACTAACCTCCCGTCCATCATCTCCACAGAGGACTGGGGGCACATGCAGCAGGTGTGCTCAGTCCTGGCACCCTTCCTGCAGGCCACCAACATGGTCCGCAGGGACCATGCAATGGTGTGCGAGTGGGTCCCCTTGGTGTGTGTGCTGGACAGGGCCCTGGATGCACTGGTGGAAGAGGGAGCGGCAGCCTTGGACCAGCAGGAGCTGCAGGCAGCTTCACAGGCCACCTCTGAGGAGCAGGGCTCGGAGTTGGTGGAGGTCCCTGACCTTGCTGCTGATGAGGGGGAGCAGCAGAGCGCAGCTGGACTGGTGCGGGGGTGGAGAGAGGATGAGGTGGAGGAGGCAGAGGAAGAGGAGGACAGCATTCTCGGCTCTGGGGATGCCGATGATGTGCCAACAGACGTGGCCAGACTCTTCCCAATGGCAGCGCACATGCTGAGGTGCCTGCGCAAGGACCCAAGGGTGATCCAGATGAAGAAGAGGGAGGACATCTGGATCTGCATGATGCTGGACCCACGTCTGAAGGGGAAGCTCAGCCAGTTCCTGCCTGCAGGAGGAGACCGTGCGCAACAAATGAGTGATTTGCAGCTGTCCCTTGTTGAGCGCTTGGAGGAAGCCTTCCCTCAGACATCCACCCCCACTGTCCAGCCAGCACAGAGGCAGCAGCAGGTGCCTGCATCCACCAGCAGCAAGCGCACGCGCACCACAGACCTGCTGTCTCTGACCCAAGAGCTCTACATGAGTGTAGAGCTGCCAAGGACTAGAGAGGAGGTGCCTGCAGCAGCATCCTTCTCCAGTCACAGGCAGCGCTTGACCCGCATGGTGGCTGACTACATGGGGTCCTTCAGCGGGCTTGACAGCATGGCCCCTGTTAATCCCATGGAGTATTGGGTCAAGCACCTGCCGATCTGGAGCGAGCTTGCGCAGTACGCCCTGGAAGTGCTCTCCTGCCCCCCTTCCAGCGTACTGTCAGAGCGTTGCTTCAGTGCAGCCGGTGGAGTCGTCACTGAGAAGCGATCTCGTCTGTCTCACAAGTCTGTGGACAGACTGACGTTTCTCAAAATGAACCAGGCTTAGGTGGAAGGCGAAATTCATGGCCCCTGTTGTCGACGAGAGGGGGACATGAAGCGATGACTGGCACACACACATGCACCTGCTGCTGCTGCTGTTGTATTTCATCCTGCTGTCTGTGTCTCCACTGCCAGGGAACACATTACAAGGTGCTGCTGCCCATGCGCCACCAGCTATTACGCTCAACAATAGCTGCATTAATTTGGAAAAAAAAAATTGTAATTATTTAAGAGGTGTCCGGGTTGAAAACTGTGCTGTCCCAATTGTGTATTGGACACAATGTGGGCTTCACGACCGCTGTCTGGAACCTCATGCTGTGTATTTACGGCCCTGGAACCACCACTAAGACCCAGGGCCTACTATGTCTCGCTGCCTGCCCTCCTGCCTGCTGCCAGTCTGCCACACACTCAACCTCCTCACGCTGCCTGCTGCTGTATTTCCTCCTGCTGTCTGTGTCTCCACTGCCAGGGAACACATTACAAGGTGCTGTTACCCATGCGCCACCAGCTATTACGCTCAAAAATAGCTGCATCCATTTGAAAAAAAAATAAAATTTAATTGTATTGGACACAATGTGGGCTTCACGACCACTGTCTGGAACCTCATGCTGTGTATTTACGGCCCTGGAACCATCGCTAGGACCCAGGGCCTACTATGTCTCGCTGCCTGCCCTCCTGCCTGCTGCCAAATGCCAGTCTGCCACACACTTATCCTCCTCACGCTGCCTGCTGTTATATTTCCTCCTGCTGTCTGTGTCTCCTCTCCACTGCCAGGGAACACATTACAAGGTGCTGCTGCCCATGCACCACCAGCTATTACGCTCAACAATAGCTGCATTATTTTGAAAAAAAAATTGTAATTAATTTAGAGGTGTCCGGGTTGAAAACTGTGCTGTCCCAATTGTGTATTGGACACAATGTGGGCTTCACGACCGCTGTCTGGAACCTCATGCTGTGTATTTACGGCCCTGGAACCACCGCTAGGACCCAAGGCCTACTATGTCTTGCTGCCTGCCCTCCTGCCTGCTGCCAAATGCCAGTCTGCCACACACTTATCCTCCTCACGCTGCCTGCTGTTATATTTCCTCCTGCTGTCTGTGTCTCCTCTCCACTGCCAGGGAACACATTACAAGGTGCTGCTGCCCATGCGCCACCAGCTATTACGCTCAACAATAGCTGCATTAATTTGGAAAAAAAAATTGTAATTATTTAAGAGGTGTCCGGGTTGAAAACTGTGCTGTCCCAATTGTGTATTGGACACAATGTGGGCTTCACGACCGCTGTCTGGAACCTCATGATGTTCATTTACGGCCCTGGTACCACCGCTAGGAACCAGGGCCTATTATGTCAGTCACATCACACTGCCTGACACACATTACTCCTCCTCCTGTAGCTGCATTGAGCTTCTGCTGTCTGTGTGCTGCTACTACTGCCAGGGAGAACAGAAGAAGAACTATTTTCTGCTGCCACCTGCCCACCCACTCTCCTACCGAGTACCGACCGACTATTACCACACACTACAAATAGCTACAAGCCTGCAACTACTTCCTCCTCCTGCTGATGTCTGTGTTTTACCACCGCCAGGGTACACAGAAAAAGGCGCTGTGGCTTGCAATGTGCCACTACCTACCTATTATGCCATCAACACAAATATAACTATGGTGTTATTAAAATAAAATATTTCCACAAATGAAGTAAAAAAAAATATTACAAAAGAAAGGAAAACCAAGACACATAATATAATGATAGAGAAGAAGAGGAAGAAGAAGAAGAAGATGAAGAAGAAGAAGATATAGAAGAAGAAGATATAGAAGAAGATGAAGAAGATATAGAAGAAGAAGATATAGAAGATGAAGAAGATATAGAAGAAGAAGATATAGTAGAAGAAGAAGATATAGAAGAAGAAGATGAAGAAGAAGAAGAAGAAGATGAAGAAGATATAGAACAAGAAGAAGATATAGAAGAAGATGAAGAAGATGAAGAAGATATAGAAGAAGAAGATATAGAAGAAGATGAAGAAGATAAGGAAGAAGAAGATATAGAAGATATAGAAGAAGATGAAGAAGAAGATATAGAAGAAGAAGTTATAGAAGAAGAAGATATAGAAGAAGATGAAGAAGAAGAAGAAGATGAAGAAGAAGAAGATATAGAAGAAGAAGATATAGAAGAAGATGAAGAAGATATAGAAGAAGAAGATATAGACGAAGATGAAGAAGAAGAAGAAGAAGAAGATATAGAAGAAGAAGAAGAAGATATAGAAGAAGATATAGAAGAAGAAGAAGATATAGAAGAAGAAGATAAAGAAGAAGAAGAAGATATAGAAGAAGAAGAAGAAGATATAGAAGAAGAAGAAGAAGAAGATATAGAAGAAGAAGATGAAGATGACGTAAATGAAGACTGTTACAACAACCATTTTGGACACACCTTCTCATGCAAACACTTTTCATGAAGTTAATTTACTATTTTTGAGACCTTTTTTATAACTACTACATCACCACATAATCACTTGATGTTTTTCTTCATAAAAAAGGTGGTTTCATGCATCATTGACCTCCAATACAAGTTTTACAAGCTATTTAAGGCCAGCTCGAATATTTTACTCGAATACAGACTCGGATAGTGACGTCGGATATCCGAAGTCGAATCGGATATTCGATTACATCGGATATTGAACTTCGAGTGAATTTGGATAGTTTACTATCCGAATTCGACCAAACTTGAATAGGATAATGAGGTATCCGAGCAACACTAGCTACAACCATCTCTGCTGCTCCTCCAGTATCTGTGGCGCCTCTAGCTTTCTCTCCTTCACTGTCTATGCCACATTTCTTTCTTTCTTGCTCATTGTGTCTCTGACTCTCACTATGTTTGCAAAAAGATATCGTTATTGTATCCTGAATGGGGATATTGCAGTTGCATTCTAAAGGGGCAAATAGACTGCTGAACTTGGCAAGGGAAGATAATTACTGATGGAATCAGAATGAATTTGTGCTATGCAGAAGCATTTCATAATTTCCTGCTACATGCTGAAAATTATTCAAACCTGTCTGTATGAATGTAGATTCAGCATGGATATTTTATTACATCATACATGCACTCTGATGCAGCAAAACTGCATGAATACAGGGAAGAATGAACTGGCCCTGACTGTAATAATAGGTGACAGGCTAGGCTACATTATACATTATAATGTGTATTTTATACATTATAGATTATATTTTACAAACGGCGCCCGAGATTTTTAATGTTTTATAACTGTGCTTGTGATGATTTAAGTTTAGAAAATGCGCCCGTGACGAATAACGTTTATAAAAATACTAAACATATTTATCGTATTTAACTAAAACATTGTTTAAAATGTTATCCCTTACTGTTTGTAAAACATTATCATTCTCAAAATAAAGCGATCAGTACGTAACGTAAATCGCAATATATTTTTTACAGTCACTATTTATAAAACATTATTATCCACACAATAAAATTATTTAAAAATGTTATCCCTTAATGTTTGCAAAACATTATTATTCACAAAATAAAGCGATTAGTACGTAACGTAAATTGCAATATATTTTTTACAGTCACTATTTGTAAAACATTATTATCCACATAATAAAGTGCCTCTGAAATAACCATATGTTCAGGATGTCGAGTGGTATTTTCACCATAAAAATTAATCTGTATGATTTTTTTTAATCAAATAGGTTCAAATTATTTACATTATTTTAGAATGAACCAGTTTTGTAGGTATAGCAGAGAAAATAGTTTTTATTGCTGAAATCTACTTTTGTGTGTCTGGCATCAGACTCATTCCTGGGCATGAGTCTGACAGGTGATAAGGGAAAGACTGTAGACAGACTTCTACAGCTTTTAATGAATAAAGAATTCCCTAAAAATGAGTAAATTACAAATGTTATTCAATGTGTAATTCATGGAAACTTTACAAAGCTCCTCATTACTTTTTGATTTCTTTAAAGTGTACCCAAGGCGATATGTGACATCATGAGATAAACATATGTGCAGTGCAAAATATATGAATAACCAGGCTGTTTTACTTGTTTTCTTTTGCTGCCTGAAACAGTTAATTTTTAGGCATTGCATGTGGATGCTTTCTGGCTTCCATGTGGATGGGTGGTGCCAGCATTGCTATTCTATATGTGGACCACCAATATTTAAAGATGTAGCTGACCACATCTATAAGTAATATATTTTATTTGTGGGGGCCGGTAAAAAAGCCTCAGGGGCCGCATTCGGCCCGCGGGCCTTAATTTGAGGACCACTGGTTTAAAAGGAAATAATTATGGCAGCCTCTATATCCTTCTGGTCCAGTTTTCTGTGTTAAAAATGTAAGCTGGCAGTTCACATTTCTGATGCAACTTTACTAATTGACTTCTGAGTGTTATCTTAGAGCTAAACCATTGACTTTAAAGGGACTCCGAGCAGTGCAGAAACTATGGAAAGATGCATATCATTTTAAAGCTCTCTTTCTCCTCTTTCCAATGATATATAAACCGCCACCCTATGCCTTTTAGTTTTCGCTATTTTCGCGATTGAAATTGCTGCAGCCGTGATTTCAATCGTGAAAATAGAGAAAACTAAAAGGTGTAGGGCGACGCTTTAGGTTTTGCCAGAAAGAGGAGAAAAAGAGCTTTAAAATGATATCTATCTTTCCATAGTTACATTGTATTACACAGGCCGACTTTTTCTGCTGAATGGAGCTGCTGACACTGGGGAAAGTGTCGTCCTGTGTAATACAAGTAACTATGGAAAGATGGATATCATTTTACATCTCTCTTTATCCTCTTTCTGGCGACACCTAAATCGTCGCCCTACGTCTTTTAGTTTTCTCTATTTTCGCGATTGAAATCGCGGCCGCAGCAATTTTAATTGCGAAAATAGCGAAAACTAAAAGGCGTAGGGCAGCGGTTTATATATCATTGGAAAGAGGAGAAAGAGAGCTTTAAAATTATATGCATCTTTCCATAGTTTCTGCACTGCTCGGAGTCCCTTTAATGTGTATGAACTTTGTCTGTCAAATTGATACAGATTACAGACTCTGTAAATCTCTGCACACAAGTTAGACTGTGGTTGTCGGAAACGAACAATGAACGACGAGTCAGCCGGTAATCATTTAAAAAGAAGCCCCAACTATGGTAAATGCAGCCATTGTCATCCATGTACACCGATTCATCCTGGTGGAGCAGTTCAGATGATAAATCGCTGTTATTTGTTTGTACCGCACAATGGCAAATGAGCAATCCATTGAGTACTCACGTGTTGGAAATGTCCTCATTTTTGTTTTTCCGGTAACAATCAGATTGGTAGACAATCATTGTGCCGTTGCTGAATTCAAATGTGCATCAACCATCTGGGATTGCTCGATTTTCAACGACGGTGGTCTAGTGTGTGTAAGGAGCTTAAAGGGGTGTTGAACATTTCAGTGCTATATACGGTAAGTACAGAATAGTATATAGTACATACCAGTAGCCACACATGAGAGATTTGTCCATTTACACAGGTATATTACAAATCTAACCATACAGTTAAGCAAAACATGAAAAAAATCTTGTGCAATAACTGTATGCACCAATGTAGTCAGCATGCAGTGAATTGTTGTATTTTAGGCTGTTAATGTACTGGTGTATAGTGATCACTGGCAAACCAAATATGTGACAACTTTCACCACAGGAAATACTCACCTAAGGAGAGGGAGGCTCTGGGTCCTATCCTCGTTCCCCTGCAGGCTGTTCCATTCGATTCTCCCGCGATAGAAGACTTCTGCAACCTTCGTAAGCACTGGGGCTCCCAAAGACAAGCGGCTCTGTACTGCAAACAAGCGAGTGCGCCAGAGAGGATGCTCGCGTGTGCGCAGTATGGAGCGGGCCGTCTTCCCAACCCGAAAGAGAGCAGTCCACGACCAATGGACTCGATTCCTCAACCACAGGGTTGTAACTTGTTACAATGAAAGGTTGTGAGCCCCCCCTTTACACCTTTCTGACACTGTGACTCTCCTTGGCAGGTTCTGCTGCTCCAATTCAGTTGTTATTTGCAAAGTGCTTGAGGAGATCCAGGGAAGAACCCACACTGTGGTGCATAGTTGAATTTTCCTTCTGAAAGCTGGAATGGAATCTGACCTGTGCCTTTTCACAACTTTTTTATTTAAAATCTTAGGCCCACAGATGAGCAAGTCCCGATGACATCACTGCTCTTGATGACTTTGTTAGCCTTTGAGTACCACAGTGAATATGATGCGTTTATACAACATATTCCTGCTGAGAAACTGCAAATTCTTGTAATCGTTTTCCTTCAGAGGCAGAACCACTGTATTAAAACCCAACAGTTCATTTTAAAGCTTATAAAATATAAAGGTGGCTATAGATAAACTCATTTGCAGGTTTCCACACAGCAAACACACAGCTAATAATAAAGTATTTACGTCCTTTGAAATGTTCAAGCTTTATTGTCAGAGACCGTTGAATTATAGTGCAACTGATTTTTCTTTTTTAGGCTGGTCAGCAAAAAAAAACATCAAAGTGAATACAGAACTATGCAAAGTGACATAAATTAATCTAAAAGAAACATACAAACAGATTGCAGAAGGTTGGATGCTCTTTTATGCTCTCTTTCTGTGCAGACATAGCCCACATGTATGAGACATTGTAAGGGCAAAGTGAAGCACTTCCAAGCTGAACCAGTTTTCCATCTCTATAACCTGACATTCCAGGCACAAGAGGAGGAGGAGGGCAGCTTGTTGTTCTGCAGGCATGTGATGAGTCAGCAGGATGTCAGCTGTGAATGGGGTACTGTCTGTAGCAGAGGGAGCTCAGTCCTGAACAGCAGGGGGCGATCTTTCCCCGGATATTCTATGCAAACACAGCTAAGCAATGACAGTTCATATAGGTTGCTTCTGGTTTTATAAAACTTTCCCTTGGATTGTTGCAAAAATAATAGTATATTGATGCTGCTACACACATTTTAGTGTGAACAATTCTGGCTTTGCCATTTTTGCACAGCTTGGTTTGAATGACTACTAATACTTATGCTCTGGATGAGTGGGGATTGTTTCCACTTGTCCAGCATTCATGTTTTTTATTCTGAGGCCTCCATGTTACCAGAGTAAATGTGGTACCACGTTGCCAAAGTCACAGCAGTGTTATGCTGCATGAGGAAGATCAGTGCTGTTACCAATGCTATTGTGACTTCACACTGAAGAGCGGGGAATAAGGAGGTACTGCATATGGAGAATGAAAGTGCAAAAGCAGCAGGGGTGTAACTAGAAATCACTGCCCCCCCCCCCCCCCCCTGCAAAACTTTGGATGGGGCCCCCTCCCGCCAACCCAGCCTCACCCCCACTTCCTGCACAGGTAAACTGAGAACCAATGTTATTCAATTGGCTAGTGCACTCTTGAATGTGTTTTCCCTAAAACAGTGCTCCAATGCACTGCATGCATTTCCTGTATCAATTACATTAGCTTCTGTGATAAAACATGCATCTTTTCACACATACAGACACACATGGTTTGCAGAAAACACCTACAGATGAGTGTACTCCCAGCCTCAGCGTATTACACCCACTCTGTCCATCTCTGATGGAGCAGAACTGGCTCTGCAGACTTCTCCAGCATCACTACAGTACAGAGCACTTGGGAAGGGATAGAGAGGTTGGGGGCTGGGCACTGTACAAAAGAGCCTGTTGCACACTGAATAGGTACTGTCTACAAATCTTTGACTACAAAACTTTGTATGATTCGTTATTAGTGGCTGAGCAGATCATTAGAAAAATTAGAACAATTGTGCAGAGAGCAGAAAGTTTTTTCTCTCTGTGTCCTTAGTTGTCAGTCTCTCAGGACAGCGCCCCCTGTGGCTTCTGGGCCCCCCTGCGGCTGCATCACTTGCAGGGTCTATTGTTACGCCCCTGAAAGGCAGGCTTTATTTGGGAGAGCAGGGCTGGTTTAAGGCGCTCGGCGGCCACGGGAAAAAAATAACCTGGGCCACCACCAACCAAAATTAG
This sequence comes from Hyperolius riggenbachi, assembly GCF_040937935.1. Classification (NCBI taxonomy): domain Eukaryota; kingdom Metazoa; phylum Chordata; class Amphibia; order Anura; family Hyperoliidae; genus Hyperolius; species Hyperolius riggenbachi. Next base: position 125,490,010 of record NC_090655.1, on the reverse strand, counting down.
CCCCCCGATCTGGCCGCCGCACTTTCCCGGTGATGCGGAGGCCACGGGCATCCACACTACAGCCCCCACAATCCCTTCCATCGCCTACTGCTCATACCAGGTGACTGGTGCAGATGTCAGAGGATGTCATCAAAGGGGGCTTGGCTGTACGTTCAATACTTAGAAGTGAAGGTACGAAATTAATAGACCTTCATTTTCACAAAGTGACAACAGCAGGAAGTAAGGAAAGCTGCTATATATGCACTAGTTCTTTGTTAACTTGTTTTAAGTTAGTCAGGTTTCTTTAAAGTGAAGAATAGAAAAAAAAAAAGAATACTTACCTCAGTGGTGTAAAGCGTCTGGATAGCCCAGAGGCTTCCCCATCCCCCTTAAGTCTTTCCAACGCTGAGGCCCTCTGAACATTTTCAATAAGTCTTGTCAAATATGTTCTCACAGCAGCTCTCCCATCCATGTACAAGCGTAGCCACACCACACAGGCTTTTTCCTCTGTGGACAAGCAGCTTTGTGCTACTGCACAGGCCCGGGGCGTACTTGTGCCTGTGCAGTGGGGCCAGTGGTGTCACTAGGGCGGTGCGGTGGGTGCGGACTGCACCAGGTGTTACCAGCAGAGGGGGTGACTCCAAGCTCCAGGCTAAGAGAGATTGGAGTAGGCTATGTAAATACAGACCAGGCTAGTGCCTGATGTACTCCTCCCTTCTCCCTTCTGGCTGCTCAGTATTGAGCTGAAAAACGTAGTTCAGAGGCCACCAGGGCCACACGGTGATCATCTTTACATCACAAGCCATGTTACTACCTGGTGAGGTTTGAGGTTCATGGGGTAAGAGGGGGTGACTCCACGAGTTTTCGCACCAGGTGACACCAACCCTAGTGACGCCTCTGAATGGGGACAAACTCATACACAAAGAGGAGTATGGCTGTGAAGAAGAATAAGGTCCCAGCGAGCAGTGTTGAGGTAGAGGGGGAACTGAAGTTAGCTCTCAAGTTAAGCAAGCAGATCCAAACCCTTGCACAGCACACAATAACAAGTCTTTATTGCACGTATAGTTGATGAAGAAAATCACTGTTCTTTGATCTGTGTTTGTTTAGTCAGATCAAAGTGTCTAATTAGTTCTTAGAAGCTGTGAATAGACTGCAGGAGCTCTGCCATGTGAAACCAAGTAAAAACTTAAAGGATACTGTACATCCAGGGTTGAAAAAACAAAACAAAACAAGATTGTCACAGGAGCTCTAGTGGTCTGACCGCACTTAGCCTTCTAAACGGTGCCAGCGCACAGATCATGCGAACTCTGGTCGCAGTCAATGCGCAGGAACCGTTAAGAATTAGCCGCAGACAACTCAGAAGGGAGCCTGTGAGACACGGGTAATTACAACGTACACACGATTCCACGGTATCTGCCACCACCACTGGTATGGGCCAGTGGACCCGATTTACTGACTGACTAGTCCTGCGAATAAAACGGTTAAACACACGGTATTCTGTCTAGCCAACAACAAACAAACAGTAACGTATCTTCAGAGACCCGGGATCAGTTCTGTGTGTGCTGATAAGCAGGGTAGCGGAACAGTGAATAACTTGGAGGAACTCTTTTATTCACAGCAATATAAATAATTAATATATACAGACAATTATTAAAATCAACAATTATTAAAACAGTAATAGCCAGTATAAAAAATAAAAGAAGAGAGAAAAATACTTAGTTCCTGGAAAGATGTCCTTTTTGTGGGAAAAATCAGAGTTCTGGGTTTCAATCAAAGTTCAGAGTTCAGACCAGGTGGATGCCAGCATATCCTCAAGCTGGCACCGATGAGTTCAAGATGTTTTCAGGGTGAAGGACTCAAGCCCGCCTGCTGGCTCTGTGCTTTTGATGAAGCTGGTTTGGGGGTGTGGCAATTCCGGCCCCCTCTGAACTACCAGCAAATGACAGTTCATTCCCTCTGAGAGATTTTAGAGCTAAACTTATGAATTGCAGTAACTCCTGAACCATACACGTTACATTTAGGGGGGTAACAGCTTCATACTTGGAGGAAAATACAGATTAATATGATATCCGACATGGCTAGTGCAGCAGATCAGGGTCCTGGGTAGATTCATACCTGGGTTGTAGGGGCCCCGGGCCCCTCTCGACTGGTATCAAGAGATCCAGCATGACCCTACGGATCCAATGATACCGCTCTCATAACCACCCTATTTATTGTATTCTGTAAATGGGCAAAAGATTATATAGTACATTCATTTCTTCCTGCTAAGGCTGGAGTCAGCCTGACTGGAGTCCAGCTGTGTCTGCTTCTTGGGATCTCCTTTTTTTGAAAGGCCCTGTTGGCTCCTTCAATTAACATCTGAATGTGAGATCAGCTTAGACAAACTTTGAGTTTACACCTCTGGCTTAACCACTTGAGGACCCACCCTTTACCCCCCCTTAAGGACCAGCGCTGTTATTTGTGATCTGTGCTGGGTGGGCTCTACAGCCCCCAGCACAGATCAGGGTGCATCCAGAGCGATCAGATCGCCCCCCTTTTTCCCCCACTATGGGGATGATGTGCTGGGGGGGTCTGATCGCTCCTGCCTGCCGGTGTTGCGGGGGGGGGGGGGGCACCTCAAAGCCCCCCTCCGCGGCGAAATCCCCCCCCCCTCCCTCTCCTACCTGGCCCCCCTGGTGTTCCGGGCTGCACAGGACGCTATCCGTCCTGTGCAGCCAGTGACAGGGCGTCCCCAGTCACATGGCGGCGATCCCCGGCCGCTGATTGGCCGGGGATCGCCGATCTGCCTTACGGCGCTGCTGCGCAGCAGCGCCGTACAATGTAAACAAAGCGGATTATTTCCGCTTGTGTTTACATTTAGCCTGCGAGCCGCCATCGGCGGCCCGCAGGCTATTCACGGAGCCCCCCGCCGTGAATTGACAGGAAGCAGCCGCTCGCGCGAGCGGCTGCTTCCTGATAAATCAGCCTGCAGCTGGCGACGCAATACTGCGTCGCTGGTCCTGCAGCTGCCACTTTGCCGACGCGCGGTATGAGTGCGCGGTCGGCAAGTGGTTAATCAGCAGTCACAGGGCCAGTCTTCCTGCCAGCTGCTAACAGGGGAAAAAAAACTTCCTATTTAAAAAAAACCCGGAATGTCAATCGCTAAATCGCTGGCCTGACTACCATCCAGGGCGATCGGCGCAATAAACCGATTGCGTTCTAGTTTCTCACGTCTGTTCCGTGACAAAGATCGACTTACCTGGAACTTTCTACAGCCCCTGGCAGCCTATCCATCCCTCGCTGCGGCTCCGTTCCCAGCCGGTGTCCCTGGGTCCCCTCCGTTACGGATGCTCTCCTCGCCAGGTCAGCACCTTCTGTATCTGTGTGAGCGCGCAGCCACGGTCCCATGGCTGGGAGTGTTCTGCACCTGCGGAGAATGCTCCAGGCTACGTGAGCACGCTTGTGAGTTGCGTGGTCACACGCTCGCACAGGCGCAGAGGATGCCGACCTGGTGAGGTTGGAATTTGCAACGGAGGAGACCCTGGGACACCGGCTGGGAGCAGAGCTGCGGCGAGGGACAGATAGGCTGCCAGGGACTGGAGAAAGCCCCAAGGAAGTAAATTGGTTTTTTAAACCCCGGATGTATCCATTAAGGTTTTTTAGGATTGTTATATTTTTTTTTCTTCAAAAAGGGTTATCATGCTGTAGCTAATCTTTTACAGCAGAGAGGAAGTTTTGAGTTTTGTTCTCCCCCCCCCCCCCCCCCCAAAAAAAAAACAGAATGTACATACAGTAAAGCAGGTCATTAATGTGAAGCTTGCAGCAGCGGAGGTGGCAATTCGTAGCACAGTAGGCCATTGCTGTCATAACCACTTCCCCGCAGCAGTCTACCTCCCATTCACTTGTATTAGGGATTGCATGAATCGGAATGCAAGTAAATGGGAGGAAACCACTGCATATCCAGGTAGAAATACCTCACAGTTTAGTGATCTGCTGTGCTATAGAAAACACTTTTACTGTTGCGGAACCCGAGGTGAGAGGCATCTGGAGGCTGCCATATTTATTTCCTTGTAAACAATGCCAGGTGCCCCTGGCAACCCTGCTGATCTTTTGTCATAAGTAGTGTCTGAGACAAAACCCTGGAACAAGCATATGGCTAATCCTGTAGAACCTGAGTCAGCTGAGCCAGAGTACCTGATCTGCTGCATGCTTGTTCAGGGTCTATGGCTAAAAGTAATAGAGACACAGGATCAGCAGGACAGCCAGGCAATTGGTATTATTTAAAAGGAAATAAATATGGCAGCCTCCATATCGCTCTCACCTTAGGTTCCCTCTAAACAATAAAGTTCATTACTTAGCAGGTAAGACCTGCTTTACTATACATCCCATCGTGGGGGTATCCCTGGCTGCAACGTTATTTTTAGGATATAGTTTGAAGTACAATACCACAGAGCAGGGTATTTTAGGGCTGGTTCACACGGACGTTTGCGTGGCGTCGCGTTTGATGACGTGCGGCGGCTGCCTGCGAGGCTGCGCGGTCAGGCTTTCAGCAGCCTTTGCGTCGCGTCCGGATGCGGTCAGCGTTTTTATTCCCCCAGGGGGACATTACCCGTTGCGGTTGGCCTTCCCTGGAAGCTATATGTAGCTTCCAGGGCGGCCACGAACGCAAGCGAAAATCGGGACCCGCACGCCGCAATTGTGTAAACGCGTGTAAAAGCTCGGTGCAAACGCTCCCATTCGCTTGAATGGGAGCGTTTAACGCGACGTTCCAAACACTTGCGGTAAACGCTCCGCAAGCGTCCGTCTGAACCAACCCTTATTCTGTTCATTATTAAAACAGATGACCGAAATATTTTGCCTTTACTTGTTTATTTGCATCCAGGAATTTAGCAATGCTGTTTCTGTGAGCAAAGTTTGGTTAATGATACTCCTCCATGTTAGCAAAATAATGAAAACATAAACCAGTGCTGACAGTCATGTAACCATTTCCTTTTTTACATTTCATGATCTTCACTTCAGCATGTTGATGTATAAGTGGGCACTGCTACAATGTCTTTCTCTTCCCTTTCTGACAGACTGCTTCTAGCCAAAGCCTTTTAAAACTAAAAAAGTTATCACAATCTCACAATTAAAAATAAACTGTACAGATTCAAGTGACCACCTCAAGGGGTCCAGACCACCAAGGGGTCCAGTAAAAAATGGCGCATATGAAAAATGGCGCACGGTGATGCCGCTGTTTTTTTTGCCGCTTATCGTTATTTAACAATAAGCTATAAACGTTATTAAACATTATTTAACGTTTGGCTATAAAACATTATCAGCCAGATGACAGAGGCTACAAATATAAATGCCAGGGATCTGCCACTGAAAGTACTTTCTTACCCTGTGCATGATGTTCCAGGCTAGTGGTTGGCTGGCAGTGCCCGCTGTCTGGTGCTGGAATTGGTCAGGCAGCAGATCCCCTGTGGGTGACTCAGCACACTGCTGCCTGCGTGGCATTCCGGCTCCTGCTGCTGCGCTCTCATCCTGCCAGCATCATCCCTATGCTGTGCCAACCATCCTCATGCCAGGATCTGCTTTTCCTAGACGGCAGAGGTGGCAGGGCTATCGTGTCCGCTCTCCGTCGGTCCACTCCTCTCGTTTCTCTCCGGCTGCTTATTTTGAAACTTGAGAAGCCACCACATACAAGGAAATTGTGTCAGTGAATGAGCCAGCAGCCGAAGAATCCCTCCTCACGGTGGGTTAATTAATGTTAAAGACAGTAAAATGATAATTAACGATATGCCGCTTAACAATTTAACCTTTCAATTAGTTTTTTCATCTGTGCGCCATGATTAAACATTGATATTGCTGAATAACGTTAAGGCTGGGTTTTCAATGCGGCGCCATTTTTAAACATTGGCACTATGCGCCATTTTCTCTGACCCCGGCCCAAGGGCTCTTGTGGGGTTGCAACATCTGCATCCCTTATTGCTATTCCACTGGTCCCTTGTGTGCCCAGTAGAACGCAGTGCTCGTGCACAGAGGAAAAAGCCCGGCATGTGTGGACTGCCCAGTCAAGATGCGCTTGTCCACATCCAGGAGCACAGCCAGAAGAATTCAACTGATGTAAGCCAAATAAGCTTAGAGCAACCCTTTGCCGCAACAGTGTGCTGTAAAAGTATCCACAAATCATCTGGGCCATCCAGATGCTTCCCACTAGTGCTTGAATTTGGGATATTGAATTCAGACACACAAATTATCGCAAACACCCCACTTCAGCACCCGAGCAAGTGGACAGGGTCACCGGGAGTTCACTTTCTTGTGGGTCCAGAGCTTCCTCCTTTTGGGGTGGAAGGAGGAGGCATCGTAGTCATGTGACGCATGCTGTGAACTCCCCATGACCCTGTCCACTTGCTCGGCTACTGAAGGGTGGAATTTGAGATCATTTGGGTCTCCAAATTCAATATCCTGAATTCAAACACCAACAATACTTGGCAATACCAAGGTAAGGTTCTTTTTTTTGTTTTGTAAGCTAAACGCTTCAGGTGTATTTAAAAGTATCCTTATTTGCTGTTTATTGTGAGGGATGGCTTCACTGACCAATAGGAGTGCTCGGGAGCTTAGCTGACCTTTGCGACCGCACTGGGGCCCTTGGGCCAGAGGGGCCCACTAGGGACCCTCCTTCATTAATCTGATTAGCTTTGTATTTGTGCTATGCTGATAAGGGACACATCTATGTGTGCATTAAATAGTGGTAATCCTTAAAACAATGTTTTCTAAGGGCTTGTTCAGACAGACTATGAGCATTTCCAGTTTTTTTAAGCGCTGGTGATTTTAGAAATAGCCCTAAAAGCACTTGTGAAATGATTTCCTATAAGAGTGTTCACAAGTGCGCATTTCGATTTTATTAAAATCGCAATAGCGCTACATGTACCATTTTCTGAGCGTTTTTTGCTCAATGGAAGGTATCGGGAAATCGCAAAACGCTTGAAAAAGCGCTTTGAATTGCGATTTCCAGAGCGCTTTTAAGAATAAATACATTGTATTTATTGTTTTCTGGGTGAAAGAGCTCACTGACGTCAGGAAGTGAATAAACTAATCACTCAACAAAAATGATTAGAAAAACACTTACAAACGCTCTTTTCTGAGTGCAAAGTTCAGGGAAAAGCGCTCTATGAATCGCTCAGTGCTTGCAATAGCGCTGGTGATTTATAATGTGAACAAAGCCTTACTCTGATTACACCTCTCTGACACTGTAGCTGTTTTTGGTAAGTTTTGGGGCTCCGTATCAATAGAATGCTTGGTTGGGGCCCCATGTAAAACTCACACCCAAGCTCCTTAGTTAAACCACTGAATGCAACGTTACACAGTAAGGGCTTGATTCACTAAGACAAATAGCATGCCTTATCAGAGATAACATGCCTTATCAAAGTTAACATGCCTTATCTGAGCAGCATAGCGAGCGCTACGAACCGGCAGTGGCTCAGGGCAGGACGAGTGGAGCACTCGTCATTGCCAATTAGCAGGCACAAGTTTGCTATGCTACTCTGCATTCAGTGGTTTAACTAAGGAGCTTGGGGCCCCGGTGCAAGTTTTACATGGGGCCCCAAGCACTGTATTGATATGGAGCCCCAAAACAGATCAAGTGTGAAAGGGGTTTTAAAGTGATGAATGTGTTGTCAGAAAATGTATGAGATATCTGGGGTGATTGCTGGATGAATCTGAAATACAGAGACCAGCAAGCTGTACCTGGATAATATATATTCCCCTTTAAAATGATTTTTTTGTTAAGCCTTTCTGTACACAGCTGCATTCTTTAGCAACGCAGGTTCCTGCTCACCTATAAAATGATCAGCCTCTTTTACTGCTGGAGTGCTTTTAGACCTTTTAGTGTAGTAAGAATGGAGGGAGAAAATGGTCCTTAATGTTTATGAGTGTTCTCATTTCCTAACTTTATCTCAACATCTCCTCTGCAGGGATTGTACCTTTAAGCAGTTTTTTTTCCTTTACTAGATAACTCTTGGCTTGAAGTGAGATTTCTTTAGATTGGTTCCTTCCTGGAGTATTTTATATCTCACTGCACTGCATGCTGTGTACAAAGGTAATTGAAAGAAAACAAAGGGAAAGAAAGGAATGGCAGAAAACTTACTGTGTACAGTACTTACATTGTTCAGCCTAAAACCCAGAAACTAAAGAGTAATATACCTAGTAGTATGGAACACATAATTATATACTGCAGCAGAGAATGTTTTGTCTTGTGACTCTTTAATGTGTACTTTTGAGGTATCCACGGTACTTTCAGAGAGAGGGCCTCATTCACTAAAGCTGTGAAGCTTGAGTAGCATTGCTGATCTCCAGAAATCCTATTAAAGGGGAAAGAAAATTTGCTTTGCTCATTGTCGTTCTCTGCAATCGCACATCCCATATACGCAGATCGTACAGCAGCCATAGTGTGTGTCTCGACTGATCAGACATGAACTAGCAGGCTGGTGATGATATAAACATATATTCCAGACATCATTATGCTGTTATAAAGTGTCGTCTATCACTCAATGCACGCTTTTCTCTTTAAAGTGAACCTGAACTCAGAAGAACTTACTCTCTGCTCTAAAAGATAAGCAACAACATAATAACGTTTAGGCCTCTTTCACAGTGCGACGTTAAAGTCGCACATTAAACCATCACCTAACGTAGAATAACTCACAGCAATGAGAAATCAATGGCCTGTTCAAAGTGCAGACGTTGCGTTGGTGTCTAACGCTGCACATTACATGAAAGTGCTGCATGCTGTGCGTTAGACACGTTTTTAGCTGCGTTAGACTGTTTGCACATGCTCAGTAAGACTTGACGACATACTCTTCATTGCCTGTATTTTCTACTGTATATGCTGTAGGCATTGGTAACGCTGCGTTGCGATTTTTTTGGCCGCGTTGCGTTGTTAGTTTGCAGTGCGACTTTAATGTTGCATCAAACAACAACGTCCTAATGTGAAAGAGGCCTTAAAGTGCTTCTTAAAATGCCTCTGCCTCCTGGCCGCAATAGCGGCATAGGGGGCGATATACAGGCTGGGAACGCGAACAATCACTCGCGTTCCCATGCCTGACGGCCGGTGACGGCCAAACCGGAAGTGTTCGCCGGCGGGTGCAGAGGCATCAGAGCGGAGCTGCGAGGGCACCGATCGGCTGCAGGGGGCTGAGGGAAGCCCCAGGTGAGTTCATCTCATTTTTTTGTGTGGCTTTAGGTTCACTTTAAAGTACCACTCCAGCAAAAAAAAGTAAGCAGATAGAGTCTGACAGAACCGACAGGTTTTGTACTAGGTCATCTTCTCATGGGGGATTCTTTGTTTTCAAAAGCATTTCCTCAACAGCAGTTTAACTATCAAAATAATAAGATACCAGCCAGTCTACTCCCTTGCACACTATTTTGTCAGTTAGACTTAACCACCCTGGCGTTCTATTAAGATCGCCAGGGTGGCTGCGGGAGGGTTTTTTTTAAATTAAAAAAAAACTATTTTATGCAGCCAACTGAAAGTTGGCTGCATGAAAGCCCACTAGAGGGCGCTCAAGAGGCGTTCTTCCGATCACCTCCGGCGGCCAAAAGTGACACGGAAGGCCGCAATGAGCGGCCTTCCGTGTTTTGTTTATTTCGTCGCCATGGCGACAAGCGGAGTGACGTCATGGACGTCAGCCGACGTCCTGACGTCAGCCGCCTCCGATCCAGCCCTTAGCGCTGGCCGTTTGTTCCGGCTGCGCAGGGCTCAGGCGGCTGGGGGGACCCTCTTTCGCCGCTGCTCGCGGCGGATCGCCGCAGAGCGGCGGCGATCAGGCAGCACACGCGGCTGGCAAAGTGCCGGCTGCGTGTGCTGCTTTTTATTTGATGAAAATCGGCCCAGCAGGGCCTGAGCGGCAGCCTCCGGCGGTGATGGACGAGCTGAGCTCGTCCATACCGCCCGGCTGGTTAAAGGACTTACGAGCCCAAATAGCGAAAAAAAGATAAGTACCTTAATCAGTTTTAAATGCCCTCCGTGCAGTTCCGCCGGGTCCGGGTACCGAGGACTGCCAAATTTCTGTGCTGACACCGCTGAGAGATCAAATTACACTTGTAATTACTTTGAGATGCGGCTCTACTCTCTAAAAACACACAGGGTGCATTTCTTTTTGTTTTCCTTGTGTCCTGTGCTAGAGTTCAGGGCCCCTTTACAGTAGTACTTTTTAAATATTGTACTTTTTTAACCCCTAGACTGACAGCTATTTTTTTTTTAAAAGCTAAATGCCAGTAGCCAGCTATGGTTGAATAATGTTTATGCAATGTCTTGCCCAAATCTGCATGTACCAAAATCTTTCAGTCAGTAGGGATATCTTTGAGATGCAAATACATTTCAGATGATTCAGAATTACACTAATTATTATAATACAGAATTTTGCTAATTATTATGAAAATCTAAAATGTAAATGGCCTTATCAAATCTTGCATGCAAATCATTGTCAAGCTGCAAAGCTTTGCAGTAACATTTGCATAATTGTGCATCAACTTAGAATTATTTACACATTACAAGTCAAGTAGAAAGTTGTTGCTGAGACAAAATTTTGTTCTAAATGGCTTTAGACTCCTGTGACATAAGAATATGGGGAAACAAAAACGACCATAGACATCTGGAGCAGGTTGAGGTAGTTTTGTACAACCGAAAAACACTTTTACACGTCTGTGGCATATGAATGCGGAAACACAGACACGCCTATAGATACCCACTGCAGTCTAAGGGTTAATAATATTCTTTACTTATGAAAGCAACATGTGTTATGTAATGTTTTCAAAAGGAACAATAATGTACTGTATAAAGTAATAATTATTAAAATATATAGGGCCTGATTCACAAAGCTTTCTGTTAAATTATCTCACCTTATTTATTAACTCACAATTTATCTCTCCTTAAATGATTACCTCTTCTTATCTAACTTAACTCATGGTTTAGCTCTCCTTATTTGACATAACTCATGGTTTAGCTCCCTATATTTGACATAACTCATGGTTTAGCTCTCCTTATTTGACATAACTCATGGTTTAGCTCTCTTTAGTTGACATAACTCATGGTTTAGCTCTTTTTGTTTGACATAACTCATGGTTTAGCTCTTCTTGTTTGACATAACTCATGGTTTAGCTCTCCTTATTTGACATAACTCATGGTTTAGCTCTCCTTATTAAACATAAATCATGGTTTAGCTCTCCTTATTTGACATCAATTATAGTTTAGCTCCCTTTATCTATTTATCTCATGAATTATCTCTCCTTATTTGTTTAGCTCATGCATTAGCACTCTTTACAGTTAAGGTGAAAAATAAGTAACCTTTGTGAATCAAACTCATAGATAGATATGACTTTTTCATAAATAGCTCTAAAGTTATTACTGCTATTATTTACATGACATATTGTTAGGGCCAAGACAAACTCATGTGTTGCAAGGCGGGTAGCAGTCTGATTTACAGAAAGGTTCCGCACCTGTATTGCTCAGCATTGCGGAGCCGACACCATTTAGTTATATTGAATAAGACATTGCTTGCATTGTACACACAAATGCATGCAGCAGTTCATTTACAGAATGCACCGCGCATTAGCATGCCCATCAGACAGCTCTGCATATCGCACACTGACAGGCACTGCTAAAATCAGCTCAACAACGTGTTTACATGCCCTTGATATTTTATTTCTTGTGGTGCATGCGTGTGAAATGCAAAATACAAATCGACTTCATACCTATTTCTTAATAAAGAGAGTGAGTGAGCTCACAGTGAAGCAGTGCAATCCATGGAGAATGCACTATGGAATCCTACTTGAGAGCACATGAGCTCCTATTCATTCACAGAAAAAGGCAGATTGTGGTAATGTAATCAAATTGCATTTGAACTTTGGATGACATGATCAAATATAAAGTTATTTGTATGCAGGTGCGTAACTACAGGGTGGGCCATTTATATGGCTACGCCTTAATATAGCCATTTATATGGATACACCATTTAATGTGAATGGTGAAACAAACAAAACCACCGCTATTGGTCTGACACTAACCCACATGGGATAGATCCCTCCAAGACTGTTGGAACAAAAAAAATGATGGTATGCTGTGGTTTATGGGGTGTATCCATATATAAGGTGTATCCATATAAATGGCCCACCCTGTACAGTTCACGCCCCCCCCCCCTCCCCCAGCAAAACTTTGATGGGGCAATGTTCACACCCCTTCCCTTGCCTCCCCTTGGTGCCCTTCATGGCCTTGGGGCCCATCTTACAAGGGTTATAAAACAAGTGTTTCCATCGTGGTCTGTACACTCATAACTAATGTAGTCACAAAAACACCTGAACTGGAGTATGGGAGGGAGGGAAGGTTAGTAGTTGGGGCCCCTTTATACCTCTGGGCCTCCCTGCGATCGCAGGAGCTGCTTCCCTCTGGGTAGGTATGTTCTCCTCAAAAGCAGGATTTCTTACTTACCTTTACTTTGTCTCTTAATAGTCCCATTCCTCAGATATCCTGATTTTCTACCTTATTAGAGGGCACCGGTGGTGTTCCCCCTTATCACTTTCTTAGGTAAACAGTATTATTTCAGGGACACAAAGGCTAGGTTCATGCTGCACGAAATTCATAGTCCTGGTTGACTGAATAATGCACCCTTGGTTCTCCATCTTTAGTAACTAAATACCTTTGCTTCTATAATGGTAGAGCATCCTTACTGCAGCAGTAAATTGAGATTATTTTCTGTTCAGTAAATATTGTCATTCAAACAAGCACATATAGCCATAAATATTAAAACATTTATTTGCAATATTCCTTATGCTCATTTCAATAACTTGTAAAAAAAAGTAAACTGTTTCTGTGGTCCGAGTAGTCTCAAGGTGGCCACATACTATGCAATTTTTTACATTTGTTTTCAATTCAAGATTAGTATCAATTTTACTGATTGATTGCTACATTTGAATAGTCTGACCAATGTTCCACACATGTGTGTTCAATTTTTCCCTAATTAGAAACAAAAAAATTATTGAAAACTCTGATGTACCAAATTTTTGTCATAGTTCTGCCTTTTTTAGATATTTTCTGAACATGTTTTTACATGTAATATTGATATTTTCAGTGGTTTGCAAAAGTATTCGGCCCCCTTGAACTTTTCCACATTTTGTCACATTACTGCCACAAACACGAATCCATTTTATTGTAATTCCACGTGAAAGACCAATACAAAGTGGTGTACACATGAGAAGTGGAACGAAAATCATACATGATTCCAAACATTTTTTACAAATAAATAACTGCAAAGTGGGTTGTGCCCATAGGCATTACCTGATGAGTGCTGATGACTAAATAGAGTGCACCTGTTTGTAATCTAATGTTAGTACAAATACAGCTTCTCTGTGACGGCCTCAGAGGTTGTCTAAGAGAATATTGGGAGCAACAACACCATGAAGTCCAAAGAACACACCAGACAGGTCAGGGATAAAGTTATTGAGAAATTAAAGCAGGCTTAGGCTACAAAAAGATTTCCAAAGCCTTGAACATCCCACGGAGCACTGTTCAAGCGATCATTCAGAAATGGAAGGAGTATGGCACAACTCTAAACCTACCAAGACAAGGCCGTCCACCTAAACTCACAGGCCGAACAAGGAGAGCGCTAATCAGAAATGCAGTCAAGAGGCCCATATTGACTGTGGACGAGCTGCAGAGATCTACAGCTCAGGTGCGGGAATCTGTCCATAGGACAATTATTAGTCGTGCACTGCACAAAGTTGGCCTTTATGGAAGAGTGGCAAGAAGAAAGCCATTGTTAACAGAAAAGCATAAGAAGTCCCATTTGCAGTTTGCCACAGGCCATGTGGGGGACACAGCAAACACGTGGAAGAAGGTGCTCTGGTAAGATGAGACCAAAATTGAACTTTTTGGCCAAAATGCAAAACGCTATGTGTGGCGGAAAACTAACACTGCACATCACTCTGAACACAATCATCCCCACTGTCAAATATGGTGGTGGCAGCATCATGTTCTGGGGGTGCTTCTCTTCAGCAGGGACAGGGAAGCTGGTCAGCGTTGATGGGTGCATGGATGGAGCCAAATACAGGAAGAAAACCTCTTGGAGTCTGTAAAAGACTTGAGATTGGGGCGGAGGTTCACCTTCCAGCAGCACAACGACCCTAAACATAAAGCCAGTGCAACAATGGAATGGTTTAAAACAAAACATATCCATGTGTTAGAATGGCCCAGTCAAAGTCCAGATCTAAATCCAATCGAGAATCTGTGGCAAGATCGGAAAACTGCTGTTCGCAAACGCTGTCCGTCTAATGTGACTGAGCTGGAGCTGTTTTGCAAAGAAGAATGGGCAAGGATTTCAGTCTGTCTCTAGATGTGCAAAGCTGGTAGAGACATACCCTAAAAGACTGGCAGCTGTAATTGCAGCAATTATTGGTTTTACAAAGTATTGACTCAGGGGGCTGAATAATTATGCACACACCACTTTGCAGTTATTTTTTTTTTCAAAAATGTTTGGAATCATGTATGATTTTCGTTCCACTTCTCACGTGTACACCACTTTGTATTGGTCTTTCACGTGGAATTCCAATAAAATTGATTTATGTTTGTGGCAGTAATGTGACAAAATGTGGAAAACTTGAAGGGGGCGAATACTTTTGCAAACCACTGTATGTGCAACTGTGAGCCTACCATTGTGGTTGGATGATTTACACATATAGTGACATGCTCTTTAATACGTAATTATGTGAGCTTGGTTCACCCCTACTTGGTTTTTAATTGTTTTTACCTTGGACTTTTTGGTAGTAAATAAAGATGAAATCCTTTTTGCATTTATCTGAGTGGCGCGTTGTTATCAGATCTACTTTTTCTTGTTGTTTACTTGTACTATGTTTTGATCTGTTCCGCACACTTAGTCATACACTACATGGCTGGTGTTTGGTGCTGACCCTATTTTTTGTTTCTGTCTACTTTATGAAATTGTCAGTATACCACACTGTAAGGCTTGGTGGTGTATTCTCCACAGTCAGCATGCAACGCATGAGCTGACGTGGAGGAGGTACACACACTAGCACAAGGAAACAGGCTATCCCTAGTATAGTGGAGGGGAGTGTTATAATTTAAGTAGGCCTCAGTTATTTGAACTGAGTTAGTCAAAAAGGCTTGATGAGCAGACCTGCCCTTTAAGGGGATTTTCTCTGAAGAGAGAAAATCTGCAGTTCTGTCAGCAGAACTAGAACATACCAAGAAGCTGTTCTGATCAAGGCCGCAGGTCTCCCTGACCTGGGCCTGGAACAATAAACATCAGTCATGTTTTGTAAATATTCACATTCCTGCGTGTATGTCAAATGTCTCATCGATTATTAATCGAGTAGGCGGGTATGATGACATCACGAGTGGGTCCACCAATAAACTGGTCTAGGGGGTGGCGAAGGTGATGTCATATTTAACTCTTTCCTAGTCGCTATTAAAGGTTGAGGGAGCTACGAGAGCGCTCTTCTGCTCTTTACTTTCACACTAGCTCGCAAGTCTGACTGGGACCTTTAAACATGTTATTCCTTTCTGTAATCTGATATAATGTATGCTGTACATAGGTAGTCTAGATGTAACATAGAGTAGATACAAGAAGACCTGGGTATCGTCAGTAGGATAGATACTCAAGCAGCTGTAACGCAACATGGAAGTCTGCTTTGCCAGGAGATGAATGTATCTATCTGTATTCCTGTTTCCTGAATAAATAACGTAAACATTGGGAAAGCCTGGGAAAGTTTATATCCTGCTTGCTGTGTGTGGAGAGTCAAGTGATCTCACAGTCTGTGAGACGATGGTGTCGAAGCAAGGTGATAAGAACAGTTTATAACAGTGGTGCCTGAAATCCTTCCCTGCCTAGCTATACAGGCAGACGGGGCCGGGGCCGATGGAAAATGGTTTCAAGATATTCCACAGCAAAACAAGCGGAATAGACGGACACGGACTGTAAAGCTTATCAAGCTGAGACTGATAAGCTGGTGTGAGTAGTGTGTGGGAGCCGAGCACACACGGGCTACAATTCGAGAGAACCAGCGGCGACACTCGTGGATGTTAAACTTAGACTGACAGTGCACATCAGTCCTTGCCAAACCGGGTCACAGGTGTCTGGAAGCTCCGAGGCCGGCTGGCAGCTGCCGCTGGAGATGATCCGCTGAGCCAGTGTGGGTACACAGAGATGACGCTCAGTAGTTCCAGAGATCCACTCAGTGTCGTGGAAAGTTGCCAAAAGCTGGTCGAATTCGCAGGCTTACGAAGTCTTCTGCTCAGGCAAGTATGTTTTACGTTGTTGTGTTGCATTATCTTTATTGTAGGAGAGGAGGATAATGTGTTAATGTGTATATTCTGTGTTAATTGCAGCATGGTGGCTGCGGGCTTCTCATCTCTCCCATGCATGGTGGGAGGGGGGAGTCTGGTTTATGTGCTTGGTTTTTTTTTTTTCTTCAGTTTCAAGCTTCCTGTGTTGTATATTTACGGAGTGGTTATCTCTGCATTTGTCTCAAGCATGTTTGTGCTGGAAAGCAGTTTTTTCCTCTCTTCTCTTTTCTCCATGTCTCTACAGAGGCTGGGAAGAATGTCCAGATAGAGCAGGGGGGGGGGGGTCCCCCGCGGCAGAGGGAAACCAGCAGGGTTAGTGGTGGACAGGGGAGAGAGGTAGCAGAGTAGACAGGAGAGAAGTAAGTTTTTCTTCGGTGAGCTGGCGTTTTTTCCCGAGCCCGATCAGGGTGTTTTTTTTCCCTCTCTGTCCATAATGGAAAGCGTAGAGAGATAAGTAGGCTTATCTCGTCCCAGTCAGAGCTGCTTCAAAGGCTTTAAATGTCGGTATCTGTTATGTTGTTTAGCCAGCTCGTCTGTTGTTCGTCTCAGCAATAGCGCTGTAATAGTTCTGAGTTGTGGCTGAGATAAGCTGCAGATGAGTTGTGGAGAGAGGGGATAGAGGGAGAGAGATTCCTACGTCTCTGGGGATCCGTATGTCTGATTGCAGTTCGGATTACAGCTGAGACGTGAAGGAATGCTGAGGCTGATTTTTGTGCACTGTGGATGGAGGCTGTGTGTGACTAGGCATAAAAAAAAACATGTATGTTATATTTGATTTTGTTCTCTCTTAGGTCTATAGGAACGAGAGGCTGCTATGGGAGCAGCCATCTCAGCTGGCAATCCAGGACTCAAAATGGCGGCGGTGGAGAGAGCCCGCCCCCGTGAGTCATGGCCCCCACACGTCATGGCAGGGGGGAGGAGGGGCTGGGGGATCCACGTCACGTCAGGCTGTGCTCGCGGCTCCGGGCAGAGCAGCTGGAAGGGAGGGGGGGAGAGATACAGAGACATGCTACTGTGTGTCTCGGGTTTCAACGTATTTCCCCAGAGTTTTTCCCAGAGTCCATGGACAGGAATGCCAGAATAGGAAGTGTTTCCCAGCTCGGTGCAGGGACACACGGAGCAGTACAGATCGGAAATGGGTCTGTACTGTGTTGCTTATGGGATTATTCCTGTAAGTGAGGCACCTTAATGGGTGGTGCAGCATGAGTTCCCAATAGAAGGAAAGGGGGACAGCGCATCAAAGGGGGTGCCGGAGTTGGAAAAAAGGGAGTTGACCAATTCGGGTTTCCGTCGCCGCTTCTGCAGAGCGGTAACGTTTTTTCCGGTTTTGTCGTGAATAGGGCCAGAGCTGGACTGAGAGGTCTATGCTGGGCTGCAGCTGTTTTGTGTGCGTTTTTTTTCGTCCACTGATTGGTCAAATATGTTTTTTCCAGCTCCTATCAATTGTAGCACAAAGAACAAGGACTGACAACAGTTCATGGGGCAATTATACAGATGATAGAATTGCCGTTTACAGAGTGACAGTGTATCAGTACGCTGTTTGCCAGGTGACTACCTTCCATGTGGGCATTCAGGGATCTGCATACAGGCATGTGACGCTGGTATGCTTAGCCCTGCACCCTGTGTAGTTTAAGTGCAAAGTGCTCCTTCCTACAGGGAGGCAGCCAGTTTTTTTTTGGTAGTTTAGGTGGTGGCACGGCAAACATTGGTCAGAGGGTACAACACACAGAACTTCTAGCAGAGCTGGTATCGCGATGAAGTTCTAGACAAGTAAATGCGATAATGAGTAAGAGCATTGCAGGCTCACCTGCAAAGCAGCATCAGGTGTGGCATCCGTAATCTGTGCATGCGACGGCCGCGCATGGACAGATAAGGGGGGATGTGGAGTGAGCTGCAATGGGGTGAGAGCTTCCAAAGGTGAAGCGAGCTTCCATAGGTGAAGTCCGCGGGAGCATATTTTAAACAGGTAAGTACTGAGGATAGTACTGAGGTAGGGGGGTGAAGTTTAACTCCAATCTACCAATAAGAGTAAACAGAGTTCAGGAGAACCATAAAGCAACGAGATCAATTACGATATATATTGATCAATTTAAAGTGTAAAGAGTACAAGCCGCAGGGCGAATCCCAAATCATTAATAAGAATTGATTTGTTTGTATTTCGATTTCAGGTGTTTGGCAATATGGAATTGAGACAGCTGCAGTGCTGGCAGCAAAGATGGAGATGTCAGTCGGATAAGCGAAAGGTTCCAGATGCCAATCTAAGCTTGGAGGAACACGAGATTCCTGAAATCGGAAAGAGACTAAAACACGAGATTCCTGAAATTGGAAAGAGACTAAACCACGAGATTCCTGAAATCGGAAAGAGACTAACAAAACTGTCGGAGCAAAGCATAATGCAAAGTGCTAATGTTTTTCTTTCCCAGGGTGGTGCTTTTATAATGAAGTGTACCATGCTGATGGTGATCCTAGGTTGCCATTCCGTCCTAGGAGAACGAAGAGAGGACATTCTCATGTATAATAAGGGGTTAATGAGAATGCAAGGCCCAAGCATGTTAATGTTGGGTGACAAAGGTACTGATCCTTTCACACCTCCCTCCGCTTGGCACAGATGGACCATGCAGGGACGGAGGAAAGGAGCACTTGTGCCAGGAGAAAGCAAATTTCATGGCACAATGTGGGTGAAAGGTCTGAAGGGTCAAGTGTGCGGGCAGTGGGAATTTAATGGCAGTGTAAATCTGCTATTGAATGCCACACTCCCAGAATCAATGCACCGATCCAAAGGTTTGTTAAAAGGTACATTGCAGTACAATGGGTACATGCAAAAGGGGGAGTGTGTGATTCAGGGGTACCTTGTCTTGGTTATGCAGAGTGAGATGGGTCCAGATTGGAGAGGAACGAGCAGGAGGCGTCAATTCTCTTACCAGAGAGACGCAGGGGACCACATCACACTCTGGAGCTACCAACAGAGAGTGCCTCTGAAACAACTATACACACGTAAAGGCTGGAAAGCCAAGGGTGGGAGGTTCTCGAAACAAGAAGTAAAAATCGAGATCAAGCCACATTTCCAGGTGACAAAGAGGGTGGGGAGAGCGGTCCCGGGGGAGGGAAAGCCCACACAGGGAACCCCATTCACACCACACGGGTCACAACAGGGGACGATATTACACAGTCCATATGCAACAGCTTATCCTCATGAGAGTTGGGTAAGTGAAGAGGTACTCTTAATCGAAAGATTGCAGAGAGTACAGTCTTCCCGACCTCAGGTACATATTGTGCCTCAGGATGTAAGGGGGGAAGAGGTCCAATCAGGACAGCTGGGGACATATTTTGTCAGCGAAAGATTGGACAAGGGGAGGTATATTAATTTTTCTGGAGAAGGATCTTTTGCATGGCAGCTTCGAGATGTTTGGGTGAACAAATGGAAACGGTGCAACATTCCTTTAGGCACCGCCACTTCCTTAGTTCCCCCCTCAACCCATGTCTTACACCAGGACCTGAGAGGTCAACCTTTTTTGGTGCTAGACAGGGAGGTGAAACAAGTAGAGTTGTCCTCATGTGGGCAATTCTTGCAGAAGTACCTGCGTTGGCCGGGGCAAGTCAAATTTAGTGAAGATGCCTGCAGGCTCAATAACGCAGAGTGCGAGGCTACCATTCAAAAGATCCACCCTGAAGCCCAACCGATAGTTCCGGTGGCGGAAGGAAAGGTTTGGTTTTTTAACATAAGGTCTAATGATACATTCAAGGTATATTCTCATAATTGTTCCGATAAGGGGGAGTTTCCAAGGGGAACATATTGTGTGAGTGGAGATCCCATATGGATCCTGTCATCCAGGTTTGATGACGTTGTTTCTCAAATTGTTAAGAGAACTCTAAAGGTCAACGTTTCACGGGTAGTTCCCGTCCTGAAAGAGAACACGACATGGGACAAAGGGGAACAGGGTTTGATCCAAGACGGCCACATTTTGTTACAAAGGTTAAACAAACAGTACACTAAGTTAGAGGTAAGATTTCACCATGATACAGGTGATCTTAACGAGGTAGAACCCAAAAATGAGCAGGTGAGTTCCAGTCTGCCCTGGTGGACAAAGGTTCCGGTGATGTTCCAGGGACACTCGGACGGGGCATCTGCAGTTCCAAAGTTCTTTCTACACCCACTGGTCGTCTGGATGGGGATGACAACTTTAGGCATCGTTATCCAGGTGAGGTTGCGGGTTAAAATTACGTAAAATAAATGAACCTGGTCCAGAGATTGGTGCCTCATAAACAATCTCCGGAACCAATAGTTTAAATTAAGGGATATACAGGGTTACGGGTATAGGTTTAGTAGTACCTAGGAGCTGATTGTATAAAGGCGCTCTTTTAGAAGGCACCTGGCACTGCTCCGGTTTGTAACAACCAAACGAGTTTCACTTTTCTGTGGTCATGCAAGTTTGTGAGTGATACGCAAGTGACGCAAATGCTGAGCATGTGGTATTGAGGGACTTAGAAGTAGGGCTTCCCCAGAGAGCCTGGTTACAGGAAGACCAAGAGGTCTTGCTCTCTCTCTTCCAGGGGTAACCACCGAGAGCAGAGAAGTTGTGTGAGCACGAACATCGAAAAGTGAAACATAAACGAAAGAAACCAGGTACTGGGAGGTTCAGACGCTGGGATCTGCGGGTCAAGCCGTTTTAGGGGGGATTGTTATAATTTAAGTAGGCCTCAGTTATTTGGACTGAGTTAGTCAAAAAGGCTTGATGAGCAGACCTGCCCTTTAAGGGGATTTTCTCTGAAGAGAGAAAATCTGCAGTTCTGTCAGCAGAACTAGAACATACCAAGAAGCTGTTCTGATCAAGGCCGCAGGTCTCCCTGACCTGGGCCTGGAACAATAAACATGAGTCATGTTTTGTAAATATTCACATTCCTGCATGTATGTCAAATGTCTCATCGATTATTAATCGAGTAGGCGGGTATGATGACATCACGAGTGGGTCCACCAATAAACTGGTCTAGGGGGTGGCGAAGGTGATGTCATATTTAACTCTTTCCTAGTCGCTATTAAAGGTTGAGGGAGCTACGAGAGCGCTCTTCTGCTCTTTACTTTCACACTAGCTCGCAAGTCTGACTGGGACCTTTATGAATCAGGGAGAAAAAGAAGGAAACATCCGGGCACCATCCGTCTTTAAATGCGTGGCGGTGTTTATTGGTTATAACAGGTCACATACCATTGGAGCTGTCAGCTAAACATCAATGTGCTGGTGGTGGTGAGTTGGAGGTGGGGGTGCCAGGTGTCAGTCGGGGCTTGCGACGGCCGTTTCGCGTCTACTAGACGCTTGGTCACGCTGCGCTCCTATTGCTGAGGCGGGCTGAAAACATCCGGTATATGCTAGTGTTGTCCGGATCATGAACGATTCGGATCTTTGATCCGAATCTATTTTATGAGTCGATCATCCGAATCATCAAAATGAGTGATTCGGATCGCAAAAAGGGCGGGGCCAGGAGCGACACGCCCCCTCTCAGCGGGTAGCAGCGGGGTCCTGGAAGCAGAGCAGAGATGGATCGCTCTGTTGGAGGGGACTCAGGGGAGCCAGCCTTGCAGGGACAGGTAGAGGGGACATGGGTGCCACTGCCAGATATGTGTAGAGCACACATACTGGCTATAATGTGCTGCTCATTACAGGCTGTCTGTTCCGTAGTTGTGCACAGTGATCACATTGGAAACTTTTGGCTCAGCTCAGCATAGCTCAGTAACTTTGCAGGCACTGTGATTGCAGCGTAATATGATCCTCCTGTACTCGGCACAGCTGCACTTATCTTTGGGGAATGCTTTCTTTCACTGTGTGACGTTTCCATTCAAGGTATACAGATGAACATGCAGGTGAAATATATGTAAAGCATATGACTTCAGCATGTGGGTATTACGTGCAAACATTTCTGCTCTCTGCTCGTCCCTCCTCCCATCTCTGTCCACTCCCTGCCCTCTGTCCATCTTCTCCCCTTCTCTGTGTGTCCACCCCCTCTCCTTCTCTTGTCCACAGACCTGTCCTGCTAGTCATTTCACCCCCGAATGCTTCCGGTAGTAAAATGATCCGAGATTCGGATCAAAGATCCGGATCTCTTCAATGATCCGATTCGAATCATCCGGATCATTGAAAAGATCCGAACTTCCCATCTCTAGTATATGCGGGAGATAGCCCCGCCCTTTCCGGGTGTCACGTCCGCCTGTATTTGGAGAGGTCAAAGGGAGGGATTGCGGAAAGGGCACAAGCGCGCGGCATCTGGCCGGCCGGACTACATTACCCATAGTACGCTGCGGGAGGGGAGCGGCAAAGGTGCTGGGAAACCCCGCCTACACACTGCCTTCCTATGGTTAGCGACAATCGTCGCCAGCTCCACCTAGTACATAGCAACGCATTTGCTCTGTATACATTTTATCAGAGTGTCCAAACGTCTGGTAAATGTGCCCAACCAGTGTCAAACATTCTTAACACACGGTCAGATGCCGCGCGTGCGATTCCGCATCTCTCCTGGAATTCCGTGTTGAGTGGCTAAGTGATCACAATAGTGAATTAAAAAAAGCCTCATTTAAAAACACGTAAGACCTGGGGAAATAAGACCCAGTTACAGTTCGCAATAACCCTTAAGCTACAGTACATACCCTAGATACACTTATAAATTAAAAACTTATAATGGCAGGATGGTAAGGGCATCTAACCAAAAATTGCACATTGGTATATGCGATGTGTATGCACCCATACACACGCATACGCCAGGGGTGGGAGATCGGGGGTCAGACTGGGGCACCAATCCAAATCCAAAGCACCACCATCATTAAGACCTGTTCACATACAGAACATGAAATTGATATCCCATTAATACATTTATTTGCTATCCTCCCCCCTATTGTATACCATTTCCCTCATCCCTAAGACGTATAGGGGAAAATTCAATTAGGGGTCTAGCATGCATGCCAATTCAATCTTATCATTAAGACCAGCCGGACCCATGGCCTCCGTACGCAGAATTATACAAGTTTCCCTTCTGAGAAGTAATCTCTCCCTATCTCCCCCTCTCCTTGGGGACTCCACTTTTTCCAAAACTGCAAACCTTAGACCATGACTCTCCCCCCCATGTGCCTCCTTCATGTGGGAGACAAGCCTGGTACAACTCTTGCCGGCCTTGACCACGCTAATGTGTTCCCCGAAACGTTTCTTCACTGGTCGAGTTGTTTGCCCTATGTAGTATCTCTTACACGGGCAAAACAACACGTAGACCACATGATCCGTTTGGCATGTATAGAGTCCCTTCGCTTGGAACTCAATTCCTCCTACATTAATAATTCTCTGTGTGATCATCTTGGGGCAATACTTACAATAACCACACCTAAAATTGCCCTTGGTGGCACATCGGTCCAACCAGGTAGATTGTCTAGGGGACACAAACTCGCTTTTTGTCAGGAGGTTGCCTAGGGTCGGAGCCCTTCTAAATACCACCCTTGGCGGCTGCTCAGCCCTCCCCATCATTTCGGGGTCCTGCTGTATCATACCCCAGTGGTTATAGATACTTTCCCTGATTTTAGTGGCCATCGGGCTGTAATCAAATGTAAATACCATCTTATCCTCTTTCTTGCTTTGCACCTTTCTACTCTCCAAAAGGGTTGCTCTGTCTTTCTCAGCGGCCTGGCCTCTCGCCCTAATCAACAACTGTGGATCATAACCCCTTTTAGTAAACCTGGCCGTCAGCTCTGATGCTTGTTGGTCGAAAGTCGACTGCAACTGATTGTTCCTCCTCAGACGTAAATATTGTCCATATGGGATCGCCTCCACCACATGTCTGGGATGGAAGCTCCGTGCGTGGAGGACTGAATTTGTCGCAGTCGGCTTACGGTAGCCCTCACTGATTATTCTATCACCATCTACTTTGAGTCTGAGGTCGAGGAACACCACTTCTTCCCCAATCATTTCAGAAGTAAACTGCATGTTGATTTGATTATCGTTAAGATAATTTAAAAATGCCTCAAACTCAAGTAGGGTGCCAGACCACACCACCAGGACGTCGTCCACATACCTGGACCACCGTCTGATGTGTCCCCGGAACGGATTAGAGTCCGAGTGCACAGCAGACTCTTCCCACGCCCCCAAAAAGAGGTTCGCAAAGGAGCATGCCACCGGGGTCCCCATAGCTGTCCCCGCCACCTGTTGGTACCACCGACCGTCAAACATAAAGGCATTGTGCGTTAACACATAGTGCAAACATTCACAAATAAATTCAATGAAATCCTCATCTTTATTGGTACGCTGCAGAAATTTCTTGACGGCCTGTACCCCCAAGTCTTGGGGAATCCTGCTGTACAGACTGACCACGTCAATGGTGGCCAGTCTGTCCCCGGGGACCCAGGTGGCACGCCCCGCATCTCGCAAAACCTCCAGGGTGTCCTTCAGATAAGAGGGCACACCTGCTAGTAGGGGGCGGAGAAGGTGGTCCAGGTACCTGGACAGTCTCTCGGTAAGAGACCCACAGCCTGAGACTATGGGGCGTCCCGGTGGCGCGGCCATCGATTTGTGTAATTTGGGGATGTGGTACCACACGGGTCGTCTAGGGAAGACCGGGACGAGGTCTCCCGCCAATTTCTTTGGGAGAAATCCCCGTGCGGTACCCCTATCCAGGAGTGCCCTGAGATCCGACTGGTAATGAATAGTTGGATCACAAGAGAGCGGACAATACGTGTCTTTATCATTCAACTGCCTTTCGGCCTCCATTTTATATTGTTGAGCAGACATTATAACTAAATTTCCACCCTTATCCGCACCTCTTATGACCAACTTATCGTTCACTCTCAACCAGTCAAGAGCTCTTCTCTCCTCCCTGTTCAAATTGGGAAGGGCTTGCTCATAAATTTGAGCTTTCATATCCTTCAGGACAGCGTCAAAGAAATGATCAATGCTAGACCCTGGGGTCACCGGGAAAGGTCGTATTGACCTACAAGCTCTGAAGGTTTGGGTGTCCCCCAGAGTGAGTCCCCCTTCAGATAGGGCACAAGGCCAGTCCATTCTCCCACCTTCTTCCCACAGTTCCATCAGTAGGGCTTCTACCTCCTCATCCGTGGGTTCCCACTGCATTGTTGGCACTGGGGCCAAGATGCTAGTGGTAGGACCCTGTGTCATCTGAGGGGCATCTATTGAATCACCCTCTATTGCCTGACTGGTGGCACCAGGGGAAAACCCCGGCTCACCAATCTTTGCGGCTACTGTCATTGGGTGTATGGAATTTACATTTGGAGGTGCTATGTTCCCCTGATATTTATTCCCATTGTCCTGCTCTCCGAACTTCTGACAGATCACCAACTTTCGTACGGCTCTATAAAGGTCAATAGTGAAGGCTACAATGTCGAAATCCTGGGTGGGGCAAAAGTTGAGTCCTCGGCTCAAAAGAGTGATGCAGGCCTGGGGAATGACTTCTCCTGAAATATTCACTACTTGCAAGGATTCTTGTTGTCTGTCGGTCCTTAGGCTGTGGCTTTCCGTTTCTTTCTTGGTTGTTTGGTCACCTTGATCCCTTCCCAATGTACTGTCCTTGAGGATCCCCCTGCGTGTACTTCCCCTTCCTCGTCGGATTCTACTTCTAAAGGGCCCGCTGCTCCTGCACATGATGGATCCGACGGTTCTCCTTTATCCTCTTTTTTAGGGGTTTTAGGGTTCTTTCTGGGTTTCCTCCTAGGGGTTTTCTTTGGTTGTTTCCCTGTTTCTGGGTCACTATCAGACCCCGAATCGGTGGTCCAATAGCCCCGACCTCTCGGATTTTTAGGGAAGGAGACCGGGTTCCAATTAAAGATTTTGCCTTTATCGAAGTCCTCCTTGTCTCGGAAAAACTTTTTTAACTTCCTTGTTTTGATTTCGTTTTGGATTTTAATTATTTTGTCCTCTATTTTGGAGGTCACTGCTGTAAACCTCTCTTTCGTGACCGAAATCTCGAATTTCTGTTTCGTATCGTTCAGGTCAGCCGATACTTTGTTATATTCGGCTGTGGTGCGTGCCAATACTATATTTTGTAGTCTCTTGGCCAGATCTAGATGTGCCACTGTCCAATCCTCGACAAATTGTTTGTCTTCGCGGTACTCGGAGGGTTCCCAGTACCGCCTAAAACCCCTGGCTACAATGCCATCCTCCTTGTATCGTTTTAGGGTAGTAACCGTCCAGAAAAGTTTTGTTTCCTGCTCGCTGAGTCTCCCCAATTTGGTCTCCAATACCCGGGCCCCCACCTCCTTGTTCGCTTCTGTAGAGGCTGCTGTGTTTGAGAAGAAGTTTGTCAAATCCTCTCTTCCTATAGCCACTTTGTCACTTACACACAACAGTGAATCGATATCAAGTAGATCTATCTCATTGTCGCTGTCACTGAATTCATCCGCATTCTCTGTAGCCTCATTTGATCGTGAGGTCATGATAGGGGTGCTCTACTCAGTAGAAGGAAAGAAAAAACGGCAACCAATACCTTGTGAGACTTAGATGTATTGAGTGGCACTCCCTTCTTACAGAATTGCAAAGGAACGTGTATGTGGCAAAAAGCAAACAATATGTCTCTCACCCTTCCTCCAGTGACCTCTCATCCACCTGCACAGACGTGTGCTCCTCGGATCGTGGCAGGAACAAAGACTGTCAAACATGAATCAGGGAGACCTCAGACTCAAAGTAGATGGTGATAGAATAATCAGTGAGGGCTACCGTAAGCCGACTGCGACAAATTCAGTCCTCCACGCACGGAGCTTCCATCCCAGACATGTGGTGGAGGCGATCCCATATGGACAATATTTACGTCTGAGGAGGAACAATCAGTTGCAGTCGACTTTCGACCAACAAGCATCAGAGCTGACGGCCAGGTTTACTAAAAGGGGTTATGATCCACAGTTGTTGATTAGGGCGAGAGGCCAGGCCGCTGAGAAAGACAGAGCAACCCTTTTGGAGAGTAGAAAGGTGCAAAGCAAGAAAGAGGATAAGATGGTATTTACATTTGATTACAGCCCGATGGCCACTAAAATCAGGGAAAGTATCTATAACCACTGGGGTATGATACAGCAGGACCCCGAAATGATGGGGAGGGCTGAGCAGCCGCCAAGGGTGGTATTTAGAAGGGCTCCGACCCTAGGCAACCTCCTGACAAAAAGCGAGTTTGTGTCCCCTAGACAATCTACCTGGTTGGACCGATGTGCCACCAAGGGCAATTTTAGGTGTGGTTATTGTAAGTATTGCCCCAAGATGATCACACAGAGAATTATTAATGTAGGAGGAATTGAGTTCCAAGCGAAGGGACTCTATACATGCCAAACGGATCATGTGGTCTACGTGTTGTTTTGCCCGTGTAAGAGATACTACATAGGGCAAACAACTCGACCAGTGAAGAAACGTTTCGGGGAACACATTAGCGTGGTCAAGGCCGGCAAGAGTTGTACCAGGCTTGTCTCCCACATGAAGGAGGCACATGGGGGGGAGAGTCATGGTCTAAGGTTTGCAGTTTTGGAAAAAGTGGAGTCCCCAAGGAGAGGGGGAGATAGGGAGAGATTACTTCTCAGAAGGGAAACTTGTATAATTCTGCGTACGGAGGCCATGGGTCCGGCTGGTCTTAATGATAAGATTGAATTGGCATGCATGCTAGACCCCTAATTGAATTTTCCCCTATACGTCTTAGGGATGAGGGAAATGGTATACAATAGGGGGGAGGATAGCAAATAAATGTATTAATGGGATATCAATTTCATGTTCTGTATGTGAACAGGTCTTAATGATGGTGGTGCTTTGGATTTGGATTGGTGCCCCAGTCTGACCCCCGATCTCCCACCCCTGGCGTATGCGTGTGTATGGGTGCATACACATCGCATATACCAATGTGCAATTTTTGGTTAGATGCCCTTACCATCCTGCCATTATAAGTTTTTAATTTATAAGTGTATCTAGGGTATGTACTGTAGCTTAAGGGTTATTGCGAACTGTAACTGGGTCTTATTTCCCCAGGTCTTACGTGTTTTTAAATGAGGCTTTTTTTAATTCACTATTGTGATCACTTAGCCACTCAACACGGAATTCCAGGAGAGATGCGGAATCGCACGCGCGGCATCTGACCGTGTGTTAAGAATGTTTGACACTGGTTGGGCACATTTACCAGACGTTTGGACACTCTGATAAAATGTATACAGAGCAAATGCGTTGCTATGTACTAGGTGGAGCTGGCGACGATTGTCGCTAACCATAGGAAGGCAGTGTGTAGGCGGGGTTTCCCAGCACCTTTGCCGCTCCCCTCCCGCAGCGTACTATGGGTAATGTAGTCCGGCCGGCCAGATGCCGCGCGCTTGTGCCCTTTCCGCAATCCCTCCCTTTGACCTCTCCAAATACAGGCGGACGTGACACCCGGAAAGGGCGGGGCTATCTCCCGCATATACCGGATGTTTTCAGCCCGCCTCAGCAATAGGAGCGCAGCGTGACCAAGCGTCTAGTAGACGCGAAACGGCCGTCGCAAGCCCCGACTGACACCTGGCACCCCCACCTCCAACTCACCACCACCAGCACATTGATGTTTAGCTGACAGCTCCAATGGTATGTGACCTGTTATAACCAATAAACACCGCCACGCATTTAAAGACGGATGGTGCCCGGATGTTTCCTTCTTTTTCTCCCTGATTCATGTTTGACAGTCTTTGTTCCTGCCACGATCCGAGGAGCACACGTCTGTGCAGGTGGATGAGAGGTCACTGGAGGAAGGGTGAGAGACATATTGTTTGCTTTTTGCCACATACACGTTCCTTTGCAATTCTGTAAGAAGGGAGTGCCACTCAATACATCTAAGTCTCACAAGGTATTGGCTGACTGGGACCTTTAAACATGTTATTCCTTTCTGTAATCTGATATAATGTATGCTGTACATAGGTAGTCTAGATGTAACATAGAGTAGATACAAGAAGACCTGGGTATCGTCAGTAGGATAGATACTCAAGCAGCTGTAACGCAACATGGAAGTCTGCTTTGCCAGGAGATGAATGTATCTATCTGTATTCCTGTTTCCTGAATAAATAACGTAAACATTGGGAAAGCCTGGGAAAGTTTATATCCTGCTTGCTGTGTGTGGAGAGTCAAGTGATCTCACAGTCTGTGAGACGATGGTGTCGAAGCAAGGTGATAAGAACAGTTTATAACAGGGAGGACTGACTCCAAAAGGAGATTGTGGCGCACAGAGCCGGTGCAGATCCGACAGCCACAAACAATACTTTTGCGATAACGTCTCAGCGCAAGGTAGCGCTGAGCGCATAAACCAGAACTGAGGAGATCAGGACAGGTAGACAGAATGAACGCTTGCTAGCTAGCCTCTACTTAGTGACAGCAAGCGTCCACAACAAGACAGACTGGAATGAGGCAGCCAATGCGTTTGCAGCGATGGCGTATCTCACAAAGACAGGACAGGATAGTCAGGAAATAGCAGGATCAAGATAGATGAACGTAACACAGACAAAAATACAATAAGTATGTTTTCCTAGCGTATTACAATTACAGCTATCAATGAAACTATTTGTAACGTCTGACTAACATATGTATATATCGGCAATGAACCGATATATGACATAAGCAGGAACACTGACTTAGACTGGAGCAATACAGGGAACAGGACTCAGAAGGATTCGCTATCTCTTCGCAGAGATGAACGCAATCCACAAATGGTAACAGAACAGGATTCAGAAGGATTCGTTATCTCTTTGCAGAGATGAACGCAATCCACAAATGGTAACAGAACAGGATTCAGAAGGATTCGTTATCTCTTTGCAGAGATGAACGCAATCCACAAACGGTAACAGAACAGGATTCAGAAGGATTCGTTATCTCTTCGCAGAGATGAACGCAATCCACAAACAGGACCAGGAACAGGATAACTAGCTCAGCACGGGTGATCAACGTGCTAGAACTGACTAGCTGAACACAGGATATAAACAGTTTGTGTACGTATATATCAGCGTCACTGATGTATCAACGTAACACGAATACAAGGAAAATAATAAACGTGCTGGTATGCATATATATGGGCAATGAACCAATATATGATGCAAAACCAGCAAAGTATCTTTAGAACAAGAAACACGATCGGGGGCTGAAGCGACAGCAAGACAGGCTTAAACTGAAGCTATGAAAACCCGAGGAGTCCTGCAGGAAGCAGATCTTTATACTGAGGTCATCCAATGGGAGCAGACATGCAGATTCCCACACAGGTGAATGATAATCAGTCACAAGCTGACAGCAGGGAAAGGCAGACAAAACTATGCAGCTTGCATGGAAAGAGATCAGAACTGCCTGAGCTGCAGCACTACTACTTCCAGCAATACCTGCTGCAGCAGCGATCATGACAGTACCCCCGCCCTTAAAAGCGGATTCCAGACGCTTTTCAAAACTGAAATTCCTAACAAAACAGTCTGACTGATAATTCATGATGACCGGGACAGCCCGGCAAGTCCAAATTCCAGAATCAGTCCCCACAAGACTGGACCCATCAGAACCAGAACCTACAGAACCATGCCCATCAGTACTACAAGCCCCAGCGTGACACCCATCAGAACCATGATTTCCAGAAGAAAGCCCTCCGAAACTCCCTGAGCGATACCCACCGCCTTCCAGGAACCGTTCCAAAACGCCAAAGCCTTTGCAATGCCCACCGGGACTGTCTTTACCAACACAAAACCCACTGTTGAACCAGTCCAAGGCACCAGGACAAGTTTTCTCAGAGACCTCCCAGAACACCTCGAAGCTCCAAAGAGATCCCCATAGGTCAGAACGCCCCTTAGGCTCACATGGAGAACTATCAAGAACCCCTATGGAACCTAGGGCAATTCCCGAGTCAGGGCCACAAGGACAAACATCAAGATCAGGGCTTTCAGGGACCAGAACCATCTCTGGGCATGCAGGCAGACTGGCAACATCAGAACATGTTCCCACTAAGGAAGCATCAGAGCACGCTAACACATTAGACACACTTGGGCATTCTGGCACACAAAGAACATCTGGGCACACTGGCACAAGAGAAACCTCTGGGCATGTCAAGGAACTGTGAGCCTCAGGGTCCGCCAAGACAGGACCAAAACCGGGACTGGCCAAAAAAAAATCATCATGACTAGACTTCGCAACTACTGGACTTTTACACGAGAATGCAGGATCAGACTTAGATGTCGCTGATTCCAGCAAAGTCAGTAACAAATCAGATTCAGGGGCACTAACAAGACAGGACAAATCTTCTGATGTATGCACTGAACCAGATAGGGACTCCACAACTACCTCTGGACTGGACAGAGACTCATCTAATACACTGGATTGGAGCTCATGAGGCGCTGCAGAACAAGTCAGTATTGCAGCAGCCCCCACTGGACTAGGCAAAACTGAGGAATTCCCTGGACAGGAAGGGGACTCTGGAACCTCTGCCACAGCGGCCAGAGAACCAGAATATTTCAGGATACAGGGCTGGGTTTCAGGAACACTCATTAGACCGGACTGAAATTCTGAGATTTCTATTATTTTGACCAGAGAATCAGAATTATCCATGTTACAGGGCAAAACTTTTGAAACATTCAGAGGACCGGGCTGGAGTTCCTCGGCTGTTACAACACTGGAGAGGGACTCAACAACATTGGTTAAATCAGACTGTGTACAGGGCAAGGTATCTAACACATTTGCTGATGAGGACAATATTTCAATGGCTTCTGCTTCGCTGGACAGAAATTCATCAAGTTTTATTAGAGCAGACTGTAATTCCAAAACAGCTGCTAGACAAGTGAATGTTACTGCAGCACCAACTGAGGTAAGCAGTGCCTCAGACTCCTCTGCTAGAGGGTTTGAAGTATCCAAAGTACTGGGTGAAGCATAAGACTCTGCGACCACAGCTTCACTGGACAGGATCACTGAACAGTCCATATTGCAGGGCAAAACCATGGAAGCACCTGCTGGACAGCATAATGATTCTGTGACCTGAGTTTCATTGGAGAGATCTACTGCACAATTCATGGTACAGGGCAAATTTACTGGAACATTTTCTGAACACGGTAATAATTCTGCGATTTCGGATTCACATAGCAGACGCTCTGAGTTATTCACGAAACTAAAGTGAGGTGTAGAAACATGAAGATTAAAACACAATGTTTGCGCATCTGAATCACTATTCAATTGGAAAATTGGAAAATTCAGATGCTGGGGTTCTGAGGTTTCTGGACAGGATTGCTGGGACTCGGAAACTGATGTAGTGCATCTATTGGCATCTGCTGGATCAGACAGGAGTTGAACTTTATTAACACAGGTAATTTCTGCAGAAGTGTTTGCAGAGACAGGCAAGATTTTTCTGGTGTCTGTTTCACTGAACAAAGACTCATGAGTACTGGCTAGGCTGGACTCAGAAGTCAGCAGGACCTCTGGATTCTCTGCTGAGAAATTTGTGCAGGGCAAAGTTAAGAAAGTATCAGTGGCTTCTGTTTTACTGGGAAGTAACACTGAGTTATCCATGGTACAGGGTGGAGTTACAGGAACATTCACAAGACATGGCAGGGACTCAGTAACTGGAGAAGTGGGACAGTCTCCAATTGACAGTGTGTCTTCCCTGGCATAAACTGATTGAATCGCATAAAAATCGTCCAAAATCATTTTCCACACATCGATCATTGGAGTTACAAAGTCATACCCACACACACCAGTTTTTATTAGGTTATAGGCAGACTTAATGCATGCATTCAATACTAATTCACTTTTTGCACTGTAAAATTGACAAAATGAACTTGAATCATTCTTCCATTCATTGACCAGAGCTTCCATCTCTCCTTTCTCAAATGGAGGATTCCAAGCATACTTAACAGGCAGTTCCTAGTTTGCAGATATGATTGTGGCAGGGACATATATTGGGTTAATTAGCAGGTGATTGGCAGATTCCTTATTCTTAAGAATCTCCAATACCTGTAGCAAGTGTTGAACTGTAGTGTATGCAAACTTTCCTTGCTTCACAAATAGGTTGATTTGTTCAATACTCTGTAATATCTCCTTATAATCATACTCAGATAATTCTTTTAAACAAAAATCTTTATTTTCCCTGGCCAGTGATGAAAGTTCATTAGTAGTTTCATAAGTCCATTTAACTCCCCTGAAAGACAATTGCATTTCATTATCTGTTAATGGCAGAATCTCAGGTCTCAGTCGCTAAGGGTAACGACTCTGCAGATCGGACACGTTTCTTAGAACGTTTGCGTTTTGCCTTAGACCCTGCTGTTTTTGGTGATTTATTCAGGGCTGCAGGAAAATTATCAGTAACACTTTCTGCTTGCTGATCATTTTTGCAAGCAATTGAAGGAGCAGCGGATTGGCCTGCTGCCAGGAGTTCATTAAGAGGAAAAGGCAATGGATCTATGCGCAACCAATTGTGAATTACAAAAGCTATAAATTGCAAAGGACTTTGTCTAAACTGAGTGTGATCTAAGACATCGATTGCCCAATCAAAAAGTTTGCCCTTAAAAAGAGCACAAACGATCCAATCAGACCAGGTAGAAATTGCAGAAGCCCGAAAGTCGGGATTGGCCAGAACTTTAACCAATTCTGATATAAATTTGTCTGTAACTTCAGGACCAAGCTTTTCAAATTTTTTAAAGGAGCAGGACCCCTGACAAACAGTGTCATAATTTCTGTAAATCCCCCCCACAATAGGGATTGGTAATGGGGTTTTCATAATGTAAGGCTTGGTGGTGTATTCTCCACAGTCAGCATGCAACGCATGAGCTGACGTGGAGGAGGTACACACACTAGCACAAGGAAACAGGCTATCCCTAGTATAGTGGAGGGGAGGACTGACTCCAAAAGGAGATTGTGGCGCACAGAGCCGGTGCAGATCCGACAGCCACAAACAATACTTTTGCGATAACGTCTCAGCGCAAGGTAGCGCTGAGCGCATAAACCAGAACTGAGGAGATCAGGACAGGTAGACAGAATGAACGCTTGCTAGCTAGCCGCTACTTAGTGACAGCAAGCGTCCACAACAAGACAGACTGGAATGAGGCAGCCAATGCGTTTGCAGCGATGGCGTGCCTCACAAAGACAGGACAGGATAGTCAGGAAATAGCAGGATCAAGATAGATGAACGTAACACAGACAAAAATACAATAAGTATGTTTTCCTAGCGTATTACAATTACAGCTATCAATGAAACTATTTGTAACGTCTGACTAACATATGTATATATTGGCAATGAACCGATATATGACATAAGCAGGAACACTGACTTAGACTGGAGCAATACAGGGAACAGGACTCAGAAGGATTCGCTATCTCTTCGCAGAGATGAACGCAATCCACAAATGGTAACAGAACAGGATTCAGAAGGATTCGTTATCTCTTTGCAGAGACGAACGCAATCCACAAATGGTAACAGAACAGGATTCAGAAGGATTCGTTATCTCTTTGCAGAGATGAACGCAATCCACAAACGGTAACAGAACAGGATTCAGAAGGATTCGTTATCTCTTCGCAGAGATGAACGCAATCCACAAACAGGACCAGGAACAGGATAACTAGCTCAGCACGGGTGATCAACGTGCTAGAACTGACTAGCTGAACACAGGATATAAACAGTTCGTGTACGTATATATCAGCGTCACTGATGTATCAACATAACACGAATACAAGGAAAATAATAAACGTGCTGGTATGCATATATATGGGCAATGAACCAATATATGATGCAAAACCAGCAAAGTATCTTTAGAACAAGAAACACGATCGGGGGCTGAAGCGACAGCAAGACAGGCTTAAACTGAAGCTATGAAAACCCGAGGAGTCCTGCAGGAAGCAGATCTTTATACTGAGGTCATCCAATGGGAGCAGACATGCAGATTCCCACACAGGTGAATGATAATCAGTCACAAGCTGACAGCAGGGAAAGGCAGACAAAACTATGCAGCTTGCATGGAAAGAGATCAGAACTGCCTGAGCTGCAGCACTACTACTTCCAGCAATACCTGCTGCAGCAGCGATCATGACACACACACCATACAATCTTGCAAAAAATGTATCCGAAACTTCCACCACTCCCGATCGAGACAAATAGAAAAATAAAAATGGAAATCTTGTTGGAATTTTCACTCGAATAAAAAAAAGCATTCCATTTTTTACTATAGAAGCTATCGTTTTTATTGAATTACTGTAAAATCAGATCATTTTATTGTATTGTATGTGGTCACCTTTACAGATACCTGTTGAATACTGATATTCAATGCTTTAGGCCTGGTCACTCATTTTCCTGTCATGCATGCACCTTTACATGGGACAGATAACAGGC
Source organism: Hyperolius riggenbachi (assembly GCF_040937935.1). Lineage (NCBI taxonomy): Eukaryota > Metazoa > Chordata > Amphibia > Anura > Hyperoliidae > Hyperolius > Hyperolius riggenbachi. The sequence continues at coordinate 125,454,417 of NC_090655.1, read as the reverse complement.
TGCAACATCAGTACGGGCTTGTTCACATCTTGGGCGTTTTCACCTTTTTTAAGCGCCAGCGATTTTCAAAATCGCCCTGAAAGCACTTGTGCAATGAATCCCTATGAGAGTGCTCGCATCTGAGCGGTTCAATTCCGATCTACTCACCAAAGCGCTGCCTGTACCATTTTTGGGGAAATTTCCCTTAATGGAAGGTATAGGGAAATCGCAAAGTGCTTCAAAAATGCTTTGTATAGTGATTTCCTCTGCACTTTCATGAATAAATACATTGGGGTTGATTCACAAAAGAGTGCTAACTGATAGCACGGCCATGCTATGCAGTTAACACGTGAAGTGCTGCGAGCAAAGTCTAACGCCCGTGCGATAACTAAAGTTTGTGTGCGATAATGCACGCAAATGTCCGCGTTATTGCGTGCAAATGTTAGTTATCGCGCGGGCTTAAGACTTTGCGTGCAACGGTGTGCGTGGGGCACTTCGTGTGTTAATTGCATAGCATGGCCGTGCTATCAATTACCACTCTGTTGTGAAACAATCCCATTGTATATATTCATTTCCGGATGAAAGAGTTCACTTCCTGACTGACGTCTAAAAGTGAAAAAACAGAATCGCTCTGCAAAACCATTTAGAAAAGCGATTTATGAAAAATCTAAGCATGCAGGTAAGCGTCGAGAGGTGCAAAAAAAAATTGTACAAAAAAATCGAAAATCGCTGGCGATTTTAGATGTGAACAAAGCCTACCTGTATGTGAATGAGGCAGGACTGACTCACCTGTGACTCAGAAGGACAGCAACCCCCGATTCAGTTCCTCTCACCTGAGGCTTTGAGAAGTGAAATGATTCAGCAAAGGTCACATGAAGATCACATAGATATTTGCGTAGCTTCCAGGGACATGCCAGACAGGCTTCAATTGTATTGTCCCGACTCCCACCCATTGTCAGGTGTTGCTTGCACACTTGTGTTTTCAGGAGCTAGAAGAAGTGGAAAAGTGTGATCATTCAGTGAGTCATTTTGTGCGTCTGAAGATTTAGCCAGATTTAGGCAATGGCGGTGGATAAATATGGTGGATAATCAATGGCAACTTGATTTTTAGATGAACAGACCTGATATGTGCAGTTCCTACACACGTCCTATATGCCCCGCAACCACATGACAAACCACACAACCTGACGAACCACATGACCTAGTGCGCCTAGACGGCTAACAACCAACTCAATTAACATACTGTGCATGCAAGAGGACTGATGGATTACACATTTAAAACAAGTACAAGTCTTTCAAACAACTTGTACATGTGCACCAACTGCATAATATCAGACCAACATCGATCCACCAGTTGGATTGATCAAACTGCCTGTTATCAGTTGCTCATCAAGTTGTTTGCACGCGTACACATGCCTGATTAGCATCCAAAAGACTAAAGTCAGATGATATCCAGGCTGCAGGTTGGTCCATGTGTATTTAGCTTTAGCAAATATAAGTGCAGGTTGGTGCTCTCAATTTCCTTATGCCTTTTGCTGCTTACAATCATCCATGTTTGAAGATCTTGAGGACCACATGAAACACTGTGGTGGCCCAGTTTCTGGCTGTGGGCCTTGAGTTTGACACTTGTGGTCAAAATGATTGGTCCCTTGAATGGTCCCTTGAATGGTGTAGGAGGTAGATTCTAAACATTCATATGCATACCTTTTATTTAGATATTGAAGCTGGGGGAGCAAGGTACCAAGGGGAAGTGTGAACATGTGTCAAAGCTGGTAAGGGAACATCTCATTTTCATTTTCACTTTTGAATTACTTTCAGCTAAAAAATATTCATCTTAAATATGCAGTGGGTGCGCAGCAAGCCAAACATTGCAGCTTGGCTGCCACCTCCCTGGGTAACAAACAAAAACACCCTTTCCTAAAAGAACATTAGGATCCCTGCATTGGGAAATACCAGCAGTCGTTGTGACAAAGTAAAATCTAATTGGCCTGCACATTTGTGTTGCTCTCTAAGTTCTTGGTAAATGTAAAGGCTCCCACGTAATATCTGGGGTCGGAATACAATAGGCAAGGTTCTAGGGTCTGAAACTGTAGACTTTAATAAAGCCACTGACAGCAAATAAGTCTGACATGTGAGTCACATTACTCACAACAAGGGCTGCTTTGTAGTTTTAGCTGCACCCCAATCCAGCCCGTACTGTAGTTGAAAGGCCAGAACAAACTGCAGCCTTTAATAAATACAACTTTTTCTACAAAGGCCGGGAACAGATCGACTTTGTGTGGCTTAGCTGCAGCTGCAATGCCATCTCCAGGCCACAGTCTCATTCCCAGGCCAAACTGACATACCTTCCGCGTTTACTTGTTTCATCTGGCTCCCTTGCTGAACTCGTGTTGTCTGCCTCTATGCACTGTAATATTTACACACTTGCTTATGAAAAGAAAAAAAAATCCTCGACAGGTATAACCAAAAAAGTCTTAAATCACAAAAAATTACTGTACCCAGCATGCAGGTATGAAAATGTTGGGCTGAGTGGCTGTTATCCCATAACTTTGGAAATAAACCAGTTCAGCATTTCAGCACTTAAGAATAACTTCCAAACATATAAAAGTTATAAATACAGTAAATAATAATACTATTAATAATAAAAGTTATTTCTTAATTTTTACTAAAGCTTTATTTTAAACATTTTTTAATACATTATACAGCAATGTTACTCATCATTTGCTATGCACTATGGGATTTCGAATAACCAGGCAAAGCAGTATTGCCTTTACTTGAGAATGTCTAGATTTAAATCCTTTTTAATAAGAATACACAGCATTCTGCTTATGTTCATGTAAGTCAGCCGAGCAGCCAGTCTCCATTGTTAACTAATATTTCTTTGTTTTTTGCTTTGAAGCTCCCTCTGCTGGCTCCACCTGGTAAACATGATATATTCTTTGGTAATATCTCATGTGAACTTAACTTAAATAAACAGTAAATAAAGATAAGAATTCACTCCAACTTTTCAGTGCACAGTCATCCAAAGTAGGCAAAGGGTATTTTCACCAATAGTGCTTCAGCACATTACAAGTGCCCACCACCCGAGATAATAATCAGCTTACCACATCACAGATGACCCGAACAACAAGGCCTTAAGGCCCATACCCATTAAACAATTTTTTGCAAACTATTTTGCATCAACAAATCATTTCTTGGTGATACCGCGCTACATCGCTTAGCGATAATTTGATAGTTCATTTTTTGAATGACCGATATGTCTGATTAAGCCATTGAGGATCGATCCGATCCTCATTGACTTGTGTCGGTTGATCATTTGTTCCACCGCTGGAAAACGACAATTACATTCAGCCAGATGGATCAGGGAAACGATTGTTGATTGACGGTGATCCCCGATCCATCTGGCCATATCTGCTGGTGGGTATTTAGCTTTATAGCGTATGTATCTCTCCACTGGGGTGTCACTTCACACCAAGCTTTTCCACACCATCATTGTCTATATATCCTCCAATCCAACGATCCCAGTACACATAAGAGAGAAGGTAATAAACAGTCAAAGAGCAGTTTCCTCTATTAAATTATTAAATTAAAGGGACCCTGAACAGGCGAGCAAAATGGAAATCTGAACTTACCTGGGGTTTCCTCCCGCCGCCCGTACCGTACCCCGCGAGGTCCCTTGGCATCTCCTGTGTCCCCTCCGTAGTCCTTTTGGCGGCTCCGCTAGGTGTGCGACTTCGGGCATGCATGGCTCATCCGACTGATCATGCGCTCATCGGCGTGAGTGTTCTGCACAAGCACGGTTCTTGAAAGATTGAACCGCGCAGGACGCTTATGACGACGGGCGCGTGATCAAGGCACACAGATGGGCAAGACCAGCACATTTACGCAAATTTTTGGCCAAAGTTACGCACCTAGTGGAGCCACCAGCGGGACCATGGAGGGGACCCAGAGGACGCTGAGGGACCTCGCAGGCTACGGGAGGCTGGAGGAAGCCCCAGGTAAGTGCAGATTTTCATTTTGCTTGTCTGCTCGGGGTCCCTTTAAGTATCTTTAATGCACAAGCTTATACAGCTTACAAAAGTACCTTGTGCTACCAAATAATAAATAAATAAAATTGAATGACTGACATCCCATATCACAGGGACCCCACAAATTAACCACTTCAGCCTTCAGTCGTTTTCACTTTATGCATCCGGGCTATTTTCACCTCCCATTCATTAGCCTATAACTTTATCACTACTTATCACAATGAACTGATCTATATCTTGTTTTTTCCACCACCAATTAGGCTTTCTTTGCGGGGTACATTTGGCTAAGAGCCACTTTACTGTAAATGCATTTTAACAGGAAGAATAAGAAAAAAACGGAAAAAATTCATTATTTCTCAGTTTTCAGCCATTATAGTTTTAAAATAATACATGCCTCCATAATTAAAACTCACGTATTGTATTTGCCCATATGTCCCGGTTATTACACCTTTAAAATTATGTCCCTATCACAATGTATGGTGACAATATTTTATTTGGAAATAAAGGTGCATTTTTTCCGTTTTGCATCTATCACTATTTACAAGTTTAAAAATTTTTTTTTTTTTGAAATATTTCATCTTTACATTGATATTTAAAAAGTTTAGACCCTTAGGTAAATATTTACATGTTTTTTTTATTGTAATGTTTTTTTTTTTTATATTAAACATTTTATTTGGGTATTTTTGGGAGGGTGGGATGTAAACCATAGTTTTATAATGTAAATGTGTCTTGAGTTTTATTTTTTTTACTTTTAGCTGTAGTTTTACTTTTTGGCCACAAGATGGCGGCTATGAGTTTGTTTACATGACGCATGGGGGACGCAACAGCCAGAAAAAGCGAAGCTTCTGAGAGAAGCTGTCACTTTTTCTGTGTGGGGGGAAAGGTATCAGAGATCGGGCACCATAGCCCGATTCACTGATTGCCAGGCTAACGAACCGCGGGCGGGAGCGTGCGTGCACATGCGCGATCGGCCGCGGGAATGCACGGACGCGCACATGGCCTCCTGGGCGTAGATAGTACGTCCAGAAGGCCAAAGTAGTTAGACAAGTGTTAAATGTATGGTAGGCAGCGGTGGTGTCTCCGCGTACGTTAAAAAGGGGCGCTGGGAAAAAAGGGCGCGGGGTTTTAAACGATAAGCATGGATAACGTTTAAAAATGTATTGTACTGTATTTCGTTTAAAATTAATGTTTTATAAAGTTATAAATCATTAAATAATGTGCATTAAATCGGCAATTGTAAAAACGTTAATCTTTCGTTTAAATAGTGAAACGTATAATAACGTTTAAAAAAAAATTACTAAGTAACCCTCCCTGTACCTACCCCTAACCCCTAGACCTCCCCTGTTGATGCCTAAACCTAAGACCCCCCCTGTTGGTGCCTAAGTAACCCTCCCTGTACCTACCCCTAACCCCTAGACCCCCCTGTTAGTGCCTAAACCTAAGACCCCCCTGTTGGTGCCTAAACCTAAGACCCCCCTGTTGGTGCCTACACCTAAGACCCCCTGTTGGTGCCTAAACCTAAGACCCCCCTGTTGGTGCCTAAACCTAAGACCCCCTGTTGGTGCCTAAACCTAAGACCCCCCTGTTGGTGCCTAAACCTAAGACCCCCCTGTTGGTGCCTAAACCTAAGACCCCCCTGTTGGTGCCTAAACCTAAGACCCCCCTGTTGGTGCCTAAACCTAAGACCCCCCTGTTGGTGCCTAAACCTAAGACCCCCCTGTTGGTGCCTAAACCTAAGACCCCCCTGTTGGTGCCTAAACCTAAGACCCCCCTGTGATAAGCATTAATAATGTTTCAAAAACATATTGTGCGTTTTTTTCGTTTAAAAATAATGTAAAAAAAAAATTGTACTGTTTTTCGTTTAAAAATAATGTTTGAAAAAAATATTGTACTGTTTTTCGTTTAAAAATAATATTAAAAAATGTATAAATCATTAAATAATGTGTAATCATGAGAAGCAGTAATACAACATTAAGTCTCCGGGCGCCGCTTTTAAAACGTTATTTTTCTCCGGCGCCCTTTTTTCCTATCGGGCGCCCATTAAACGATATTTATTATGGGAGTGAATGGCGGCGCCCGATTTGTCCACTAGCCTCCTGCGCCCTTTTTTACTGTTACCGGTGTCTCCTTCTCAGGTGAGCAGTACAAGCTTGTAGATTAACCAATTCACCACTGAGGGGGTTTACCCCGTTGAGCACCAGAGCAATTTTTACCTTTCAGTGCTCCTTCCATTCATTGGCCTATAACTTTATCACTACTTGAAACGATCTACTGTATATCTTGTTTTTTCACCAATTAGGCTTTCTTTGGGTGGTATATTATGCTAAGAATTATTTTATTCTACATGCATTTTAACAAGAATAATATGAAAAAAATGGAAAAAAATATTTCTCAGTTTTTCGGCTATTATTGTTCTTAAATAGTTTTTAAATAATAGATGCTACCATAATTAAAACCCATGTATTGTATTTGCCCATTTGTCCCAGTTATTGCATCATTTAAATGACGTCCCTATCACAATGTATGGCGTCAATATTTTATTTGGAAATAAAGGTGCAATTTTTCAGTTTCGCGTCCATCACTATTTACAAGCTCATAATGAGTTAATTATAAATTGTAGTGTAGGTCTTATAAATTAAAGAGAACTAGTGACGAAGCGCCCTCATGTATTTTACCATATATATCAATGGGAAAATGACAGTAAACACCTACTCTGCTCTTGGTTTAACTCTTCTCTGCTAAATCTGCCTGTTATCAGCCCTGTTTAGAATCCCCGACTGAACATTCACCGAAATGATTATAGCTGAGTCAGTCTTCTGTGATGTCTTTTCAAGCCCAAGTCTGCCCCCTTGTGGCTCTGCTATAATGACTCAGCTATAATCATTCCGGTGAAAGCTAGACTGAATGTTCAGTCGGGAATTCTTATCAGGGCTGATAACAGGCAGATTTAGCAGAGAAAAATGAAACGAAAAGCAGAGTAGGTGTTTACTGTCATGTTCTCATTGATATATATTTAAAATACATGAGGGTGCTTCATCTCTGGTTCCCTTTTAGTGTAGGTCTTTATAAAAAAAAAAGTATGTAGGTGTAATTTTACTATTCGGCCACAAGATGTTGTTTTTTTTTCAATGCGTCCTATAAGCGTACTAAGTACGCTTATAGGAAGTGAACCGCGGATGTGTAACTTTTTTTTTCAGAATGATAGCGACTTTTCATAGAAGCTGACGATCATTGACTTAGATCAATGAATGGGAACTGTGGTCCCATTCATTGATCTCTGGGCTAACGGACAGCGATGCGTACCCTGGTGGTTACGTGCGCACGAGCAAGCGGAAGTGAAGTCTGGCGGGGCATAGATATACTGTCCCCAGGTGCCGAACTGGTTAAAGTTACTTAAGGTTACTTCGCATCACAATCACCCCCAAAGTGCTGCATGCAGTATGTTTGCAATTTATGCAAATCACAAACGCTGAATTGAGAATGATCCCATCGGGATACATCAGCAAAAGCTCTTTTCTGAATGCTGGTGATCAGCAAAGCGCTGAAAAGCGCCCTCGTGTGACAGCTTACAGCAAGCTTACCTGGGTTTAATTTGGCTTATTATTTACCAGGCGAATCTGCTTTGCATGGCAGCTGGCCTGCAGCCAAGTTCACCTAGAACACTCTGGATTAATTAATGGTCTGGTGAGTCTGGTTTGCATCTGCTCTCTGATTGGCTGCCTGTGTTATAAAAGTCCTTCCTGCTTGGGGTCCATGCCCATTATGTTGGTCAGTTTACTGTTCAGCAAAGGGTGTGCTTTTGTATTGCTCTGTGAGCTAACTGACCTCTGCTTTGGTTGAGATAAGGTTTTACTGCAGGATAGATCAAATGGTAATTAATTCTCCCTATTGGCTGCTTGGCTATCCCCAAAGGCTGTCTGTAAAATCTACTGCACAGAGACAGCATGGGGAGAGCCAGTTATCAGCTGCTGTGAGCTGGAGAAAAAAAACGAACACTTTTGGCCGGTAAATTAGTTGCGGAAATCTTTGTGAAGTGACATTTCTTGACATTTCCTGAGGTAGTGTTGGGCGAACATCTAGATGTTCGGGTTCGGCCCGAACAGGCCGAACATGGCCGCGATGTTCGGGTGTTCGACCCGAACTCCGAACATAATGGAAGTCAATGGGGACCCGAACTTTTGTGCTTTGTAAAGCCTCCTTATATGCTACATACCCCAAATTTACAGGGTATGTGCACCTTGGGAGTGGGTACAAGAGGAAAAAAAAATTTAGCAAAAAGAGCTTATAGTTTTTGAGAAAATCGATTTTAAAGTTTCAAAGGGAAAACTGTCTTTTAAATGCGGGAAATGTCTGTTTTCTTTGCACAGGTAACATGCTTTTTGTCGGCATGCAGTCATAAATGTAATACATATAAGAGGTTCCAGGAAAAGGGACCGGTAATGCTAACCCAGCAGCAGCACACGTGATGGAACAGGAGGAGGGTGGCGCAGGAGGAGAAGGCCACGCTTTGAGACACAACAACCCAGGCCTTGCATGAGGACAAGAAGCGTGCGGATAGCATGCTTTGTACCACCATGCAGTCATAAATGTAATAAAGATAAGTGGTTCAATAAACAGGGACCACGCGGCAACGCTAACCCAGCAGCAGCACACGTGATGGAACAGGAGGAGGCGCAGGAGGAGAAGGCCACGCTTTGTGAGACACAACAACCCAGGCCTTGCATGAGGACAAAAAGCGTGCGGATAGCATGCTTTGTACCGCCATGTAGTCATAAATGTAATAAAGATAAGAGGTTCAATAAACAGGGACCACGCGGCAACGCTAACCCAGCAGCAGCAGCAGCAGCAGCACACGTGATGGAACAGGAGGAGGCGCAGGAGGAGAAGGCCACGCTTTGTGAGACACAACAACCCAGGCCTTGCATGAGGACAAAAAGCGTGCGGATATAGCAGCAATGCTTTTTGCCGCCATGCAGTCATAAATGTAATACAGATGAGAGGTTCAATAAACAGGGACCGGAAACGCTAAACCATCCCAGATGTTCATCGGTCATGTTACTTGGTTGGGGTCCAGGAGTGTTGCGTAGTCGTTTCCAATCCAGGATTGATTCATTTTAATTTGAGTCAGACGGTCTGCATTTTCTGTGGAGAGGCGGATACGCCGATCTGTGATGATGCCTCCGGCAGCACTGAAACAGCGTTCCGACATAACGCTGGCTGCCGGGCAAGCCAGCACCTCTATTGCGTACATTGCCAGTTCGTGCCAGGTGTCTAGCTTCATGCCCGGTTTCAGGTCCAGCGGTGCCAGCCACAAATCCGTCTGTTCCTTTATTCCCCTCCAAATTTCCTCCCCTGTGTGCTGCTTATCCCCAAGGCAGATCAGCTTCAGCAACGCTTGCTGACGCATGCCAACAGCTGTGCTGCACTGCTTCCACGATCCTACTGCTGCTGGTGCTGGGTTAGCATTTCCGGATGAGGTACAGCTTTGAGATGCGTTGGAGGAGAAGGAGTCAGAGAGGTAGGTGCTGCTGTTGTTATCCAGCTGTTTGCGGCGTGGGCAACACCCGCGCCGTAGCAGGTGAGGAATCGCTGCCAGGCTCCACAAGGTTCACCCAGTGCGCGGTAAGGGAGATGTATCGACCCTGGCCGAACGCACTCGTCCAGGTGTCAGTGGTGAGGTGAACCTTGCAGGCAACGGCATTCTTCAAGCTTCGGGTTATTTAGCTGACCACGTGCTCATGCAACTCAGGCACTGCAGAGCGCGCAAAGTGGTAGCGGCTGGGAACCACGTAACGTGGGATGGCCACTGACATCATGCCCTTGAAGCTGTTTGTCTCCACCACTCGATATGGCAGCATTTCGCAGGCCAGAAGCTTGGCTATGCTGGCTGGCTGTTACTGCCACGGCCCGGGGGTCATTTGCTGGCAATTTCCTCTTGTGCTCAAACATCTCAGAAACAGACAACTCAACCGTAGCGCTGCACACCGAAGGGCTGTTGGTTGTTGTGTTTGATGAACACTGGGAGACCTCAAGAGCACTAGTCCGGAAAGTGACAGTGTCAGCATCGTCTGATGTTTGTGAATGTTGTGAACCACGCAATGGCTGGGCTACTGCTGCTGCTGAGGCGGGTCTGGTGGTGAGTCTGGTGAACCCAAGGGAGGCAGTGTTGCTGGTGGTACCCTGTCCTGCCGCGTTTGCCCACAGAGTGGGATGTTTGGATAGAATGTGGCGGCTCATGCTGGTGGTGGAGAGGTTGTTAATACTTTTCCCCCTGCTCAGGCGGGTCTTGCACACCTTGCAAATCGCCATGGTAACATCCTCAGTGCAGTCTTCAAAGAAAGCCCAGACTTTAACTGGCTGAGGACTCGGACCTCGTGCGTGATGTGCTGGTGCTGCTTAACCCACTGCTGGACGCTTGAGAGGTCATCCAAGTAATTATCTGGTCCTGTTCTTTTGGATCTGTGAGGGTTGTTGTCCTGGACAACATGGGCAGTATTGAGTGGGTTTTCTTGGGTGCTCCCCTGTGGCCTGTACGTGAACCGTCAGGGGAAACACCTCTTCCCTTGCCCCTCCCTCTTTCACCGGATTTCTTCCTCATTTCACTTATCCTTAAAGTACACGCTGACTGGCAGCAGTACAGTGGCAGTACAGAAATGCTATACAGTGGTGGGTGAGCGGTGTACCACTATTGTCAGCAGTGACACAGAGCACAATGCTATACAGTGGCGGGTGAGCGGTGTACTACTGTTCCCAGCAGACACAGAGTGGAAGTAAACACAATGCTATATAGTGTGGCTGAGCCGTGTACACAGAGTGGCATTAAACACAATGCTATATAGTCTGCTATATAGTCACCCCGAACAGGGTGATGTTCTGCAGAACCCGAACAGTGGCAAACACTGTTCGCCCAACACTACTGGGAGGGAACGCAGATTTTAGTACCTAAACACACGATACAACATGTTTTCCGGGGTCGGACTCTGAGGCACATACAGATGGTCCCGATCATCATCCTCATCATACAACTCTTCTCCTGAGTCTGACCCACCCACCACCTCTGCCACCCCAACATCCCCAGACACAGACCCCTCATCGTCCTCAACATTAACTTGGGATGCTGGCCTGAGCCAGACCTCCTCCTCCACATCAGGCCCCATCATCTCCTCAATGGCAGCCCTCATTAATCGCTCTGGCGACGGACTGATGGACACAACGTTCTCCTCCGGGGAGGGCTGCTGCTGACCACTGGCTGCTGGGGTGGATGTTATAGCTTGCGTGGGGCGTTGGCTGTTGCTGTTGTTGGGAGTGCTGCTCACAGCGGAGGTCTCTGGGGAACTCATGTTGAGCTCATATAGTGGTTGACGGTGAGTGGAGTATTACTGATCCCAGCAATATACACACTGACTGGCAGAGTACGCAATGCTATATAGTGTGGCTGAGCGAGGTACACAGAGTGGCAGTAAACAGAATGCTATATAGTGTGGCTGAGCGAGCGGTGTACCACTATTCCCAGCAGACACAGAACAGTGAACAGAATGCTATATAGTGTGGCTGAGCGAGCGGTGTACCACTATTCCCAGCAGACACAGAACAGTGAACAGAATGCTATATAGTGTGGATGAGCGAGCGGTGTACCACTATTCCCAGCAGACCCAGAACAGTAAACAGAATGCTATATAGTGTGGCTGAGCGAGCGGTGTACCACTATTCCCAGCAGACACAGAACAGTGAACAGAATGCTATATAGTGTGGCTGAGCGAGCGGTGTACCACTATTCCCAGCAGACACAGAACAGTGAACAGAATGCTATATAGTGTGGCTGAGCGAGCGGTGTACTACTGTTCCCAGCAGACACAGAACAGTACACAGAATGCTATATAGTGTGGCTGAACGAGCGGTGTACTACTGTTCCCAGCAGACACAGAACAGTACACAGAATGCTATATAGTGTGGCTGAACGAGCGGTGTACCACTATTCCAAGCAGACACAGAACAGTGAACAGAATGCTATATAGTGTGGCTGAGCGAGCGGTGTACCACTATTCCCAGCAGACACAGAGTGGCAGTAAACAGAATGCTATATAGTGTGGCTGAGCGAGGTACACAGAGTGGCAGTAAACAGAATGCTATATAGTGTGGCTGTGCAAGCGGTGTACTACTATTCCCAGCAGACACAGAGTGGCAGTAAACAGAATGCTATATAGTGTGGCTGAGCGAGGTACACAGAGTGGCAGTAAACAGAATGCTGAGCGAGCGGTGTACTACTATTCCCAGCAGCGACACACAATGACTGGGGGGGACCCTGGCTAGCGTGGCTGGAGCGCGAACTACCCTGCCTGCCTACCCAAAGCTAAACCCACAGACAAATGGCGGAGATATGACGTGGTTCGGGTATTTATTTACCCGAACCACGTGACAGTTCGGCCAATCAGAGCGCGTTCGGGTCCGAACCACGTGACCCGTTCGGCCAATCACAGCGCTAGCCGAACGTTCGGGGAACGTTCGGCCATGCGCTCTTAGTTCGGCCATATGGCCGAACGGTTTGGCCGAGCACCGTCAGGTGTTCGGCCGAACTCGAACATCACCCGAACAGGGTGATGTTCTGCAGAACCCGAACAGTGGCGAACACTGTTCGCCCAACACTAGTAATTACCACACAAGTCGGTAATATACCTCACTAGTCGGGAACTCTGTGGTGAGATAGGTTTAGTGAATTGCAACTTGAGAAGGTGATTGGTAAAATCAGCTGTTTTTAGCATTACCGAATGCGGTAATGCTTTGTGAGTAGAGCCCAGTGCGTCAGAAAAATAGTAAGTAGAAGCGACGTGGACCAGCACCCAATGGGGAGAAGACGTGTGCTAAGCAGAGTAGATCACGTGATCCTCCGCGGTCAGCATCGGCTCACTGAGGTCATGTGGCTGCACAAATCTCCACTGGCGATGTTAGACTGCTTTATGCCTGGCTGCATTGCTATTGGAAGGTTTAAAACATCAGGGGTGGCTCCCACTGGAGTAACAGCTCTGGTGACAGTTCCCCATCAGGTCCTCTTTCCAGCCGCGTTCTGATTGGTGGAGAGGCAGGGTTATGTGGATATAAATTTGCTTGTCTCACTAATTTGTACTTTGAGAGAGCCTATACAGCTTGAAAAAGGACAAGTCTGTCGCTGCTCATAGCTACTTTTTAACTTTGATACCAATAAAAGAGCTTTAATATAAGGTGTTGTGCTGCGGACTACTCCTTCAAAAAAATAGTAGCGCACATTAACAGGCAAAAAAAAGTATGCTTCCCTGTATCTGTTAGGCCTCATTCACATTGCGTTGCGATTACGTTCGTGTTGGACTTTTTTTTTCCCCTTCTAATCGATTTTTGTTCGTTGGATGTTTTTGGTAAGCGTTTTTTTAGGCGTTTTTGCAGAGCAATGTATTTATTCTTAAAAACAAGATTTTGCGAGCGTTTGCGTTTTTCCTATACCTTCCATTGTAGCAAAATTTCCCCAAAAATGATATATGCAGCGCTTCTCTGAGCGGAAAGCGGGCGGATCACCCTAACCTGAACTAGCCCATAGGATAGCATGGTGTAAGCGTTTTCAGGGCGATTTTGAAAAATCACAGGCGCTTTAAAAAAAAAAACGCTTCCAGTGTGAACACGCCCTAAACGTGTGTTTAGAGGTAATGCACTGCAGCAGTGCGCTACCATAACGCAACATTTACAATGCTAGCAACGCACTGTGATCTGTGAACATAGCCTTAACAATGCGGTAAACAGCGTTATAGGACTTTATGACGTGGGACCATAATGCCCTGCTGTGAACCTAGCCAAAAAGACAGTGTGGTTAAGACTTTGACAGAATGATGCAATGTTATTTAAAAAAAAAAAGAAGTTTTTTCTCTTTCCTACTAATGTTCTATTCCTTATCCGTGCTACGCATATAATTCATTATATCATATGTTTTTGCTTCAGGTTTGCTTTAAAAGGCCTTTCATTGATAAGGTGTGAAAATATCACCTAGGAGGAAACTTAGGAGAAAAAGTGAATTGAATATTGGCCAGTGGCTCTAAGTATTAATTAGTTACTGCAAAATTGATATTTTAAAAAATTCTGTTTTTGTACATTTCAGTGCAAATCAGAAGTTTTAAAAAGCTCAGTTTTGCAGTACAGATGATTGGAAGACACCCATGGGGGGCGCCGCATGTACACGCACGCGCATGGCCACTTTCCTCCGCCAAGGGGCTGGCGGGATCAGCATAGACACTAGGGAACTATTATTTTTCAGAAAAGAGATTAGCAATCTTAGCATCTTTATTTTTGTTTCAGCGCGTTTCCTTTAGGCTGGGTGCGCACATAGCAGAAACATTAGCAGTGTGTAAAACACTGCATTTTATGCAGCAATGTTAGTCAGTGGGATGCAGAAACAAAACGCAGAGACCTGCGATTTACAGTATGCATTCCAAAAATGCTGGTTTTGTTGCATAATATGCAGGAACTCTGCCAAAACGCACATAGTGAAAGTCAACGGGAATGCAATGGATTGCATTCTGTATGCGTTTTTGAATGTGTTTCATAAAAAAAAAAAATAATTTCTGAAGTATTTCCGCTTCCTGTTGTCTTCCTAGTGTTTTGCATAAATATAAATAAGCATACAAAACGCATGAAAAACGCATCTGCGTTAAGCAAAAACACCAAAAACGCAAAAAAAAACTAATGACATTAACATAAAACATGACATAAAACGCTACTTTTTCATGCTACGTCATATGTGAACCCAGCCTCAATGAACTCTATTCAGGTAATGCTGAAAACAGCTGATTTTATCGATCACGTTTCCAAATTATAATTCACGAAACCTATTACTGCACAGAAAATTACTGTCACCGACTAGTGAGGTAAATTACCGAATTGTGAAGTAATTGCCTCAAGAAATCTCAAGAAACTACAATTCACAAAGATTTCCGCATTAAGTTTACCAGCCAAAAGTATTCTGTATTTTTCTCTAGCTCATAGCAGCCGATAACTCGCTCTCCCCATGCTGTCTCTGTGCAGTGGATTTGATGGACAGCCTTTGGGGAGAGCCAGGAAGTTGACTTTTGGGGGGGCTTTTTTGCATCCTTTTAGATGGGAAAATATTATGGCATACAGAAGAGCTCCCCCTTTTGGCTGCAGCACATCTAAAGGTATGCCTGCTTATCTGCCCCGCTGCTTTGCTACACGTTGGTAAGTGACACTTACCGAGCAGGGCTTAGTGACTTGAGGCATGTTTATGTGGTAAATTACCGAACTTCTGCCTCATGTGCAAAATCTTTAGTGAATTTGGAAAAAAAAGTGTAAAGTGCTGAATGAGGTATTTTACCGAACTGCCCTTTGTGAATAGAGCCCAATTTCTCTATCTAGAAAGATTGTAGTTCAAGTTTAATCATTTCTATGTATTTATTTACAGACCCGGTCTGTCCTTCCATTTCTAGTATAATTATCTGTTAAAGCATCTAATAAATATTATTACTAGTGAACCTTAGTGAAAAGGGTTCCCATGTAGTAAATATTATATTATTACCGCGCAGGAACATCTTAATCAGCTTGTCATCATAGCTGAGGCCGAAATCCCAATCTATAGTAGCTAATGAAATTACAGTAGAAATTGAAACAGACTGGTAATTGAATGAAGCCCTAGCCTTGCTAGACCCGGAGCCCTGGGCCGTGCATAAATCTCGGTGTTTGTGACAGTGAAGGAAGGACTATGGTTCTTCTGCTCAAGTGACAGGTATCTTTTTCTGCATTTACTATATAATTTCTTCCTGTGCTAAAATGAGCAATTGCAGAGTTGTGTTCATTGGGGGAACATTGCTGCTTAACTGCAGTTCAAAGGATTTTATAGCAAGTGTGCGACAGATGCTTAAACATAAAATTATATAGTACTCATTGCGTATATTATACGTAAACTAGCTCTTATGTAAAAGCTACCTCTACCTGCTTTCTAATTATATAATAAACAAATGCAATATTTAGGAGGAAGGAGAGATTTTCTGGGGAAAAAAAAGTATTATCTCTGCCATTTGTACAAACGAATGAAATGTAAAATGGGAGCTGGCTTGTGTACCCACATTTCCTATTTGCGGTTTACAGTCTAAGGAAATATTTGTAAACTTGTATTCATTTCCATTATATAGTGCTGAAATATCACATAGCAATATATTATTATTATTTATATAGCACTGACATCTTTCACAGCACTGTACACAGTATATTGTCTTGTCACTTAAAGAGAAACCATGACCAAGAATTGAACTTCATCCCAATCAATAGCCGATACCCCCTTTTACATGAGAAATCTATTCCTTTTTACGGATCATCAGGGGGCTCTGTATGGCTGATACTGTGGTGAAACCCCTCCCACAAGAAACTCTGAGGACCATGGTCCTGGCAGTCTCCTGTCTGTGAACCTTGTTGCATTGTGGGAAATAGCTGTTTCCGACTGCCAAAAAAGCAAGCAGCAGCTACATCACCTGCCAGTAAAAATGTCGCCATGTGATAAAAGTCAGAATGTAAATCAGGGAGAAGAAAGATTTTACAATAGGCAAACACTGACTAAATCATTTATACATAATTGTGGTAAAAATTAAGCAATATTTTTATTACATTATTTTCACTGGAGCTCCTCTTTAACTTTCCCTCAGGAGGGCTCACAATCTAATCCCTACTATAGTCATATGTCTATGTATGTATCATGTAGTGCAGTGTTCCCCAACCCTGTCCCCAAGGCCCACCAACAGTGCATATTTTGTGGAAAATTCACAGAGGTAGTTGATCAGCCCTGCTGAGACATTAACCACTTCACCACTGAGGGGGTTTACCCCCTGACCACCAGAGCAATTTTCACCTTTCAGCGCTCCTTCCATTCATTCGTCTATAACTTTATCATTACTTATCACAATTAAACGATCTATATCTTGTTTTTTCCACCACTAATTAGGCTTTCTTTAGGTGGGACATTATGCCAAGAATTATTTTATTCTAAATGTTTTAATGGGAAAATAGGAAAAATCTGGGAAAAAATTAATTATTTTTCAGTTTTCGGCCATTATAGTTTTTAATTAATGCATGCTACTGTAATTAAAACCCATGAAATGTATTTGCCCTTTTGTCCCGGTAATAAAACTGTTATAAAATTGTCCCTATCACAATGTTTGGCGCCAATATTTTATTTGGAAATAAAGGTGCATTTTTTTCAGTTTTGCGTCCATCCCTAATTACAAGCCCATAGTTTATAAAGTAACAGTGTTGTACCCTCCTGATATAAATATTTAAAAAGTTCAGTCCCTAAGGTAACTATTTATGTATTTTTTTTATTGTACATTTTTTTATTTTTTTTTAATTACAAAAAAAAAAAAAAATTGGGAGTGTGGGAGGTAATGAGTTAATTTTTTGTGTAAAAGTAATTTATTTGTATGTGAAAAATGTGTAGGGTGTAGTTTACTATTTTACAGTAACTTTTTATTTTAATGCGACCTCCAAGCGTCCTTCCGGAAGCTTGGAGGAAGTACTTGGAGGCTGGGTAAGATCACAATGATCGCGCTGCCCATCGGAGAGCAGCGGATCATTGCGGGGCTTAGATCAACGAACGGGAATGGATTTTCCCATTCATTGATCTCCGGGCGTGCGGGCGTGTTTACTAGCGGCGGGCGGCGTGTTTACGATCGGGAGCGCGGACAGCGGCGGGAGTGCGCAAAGTACGGATTTCTCCGTCCCTGGAGGTTAAAGGATGGAAAAAGGGACGGAGAAATTCGTAGGGGCGGGGGGAAAGTGGTTAATTACCTCACCTGTGAATGTTTGTGGTTTTCTGCAAATCAGTTGAAAGGATCCGCACCGTCTAAAAATGTAGAAATTTATTTAAAGCTCTTTAAAACATCATAGGCAAAATTCGAATGCGTTCCGGATCACCATTGACGCATAGCGTTTCGGATACAATCCTTCCTCAGAATGGTTCCAGTACACACTGACATGTTCACTCAAACCATGCCCATTAAATACACAGGTAGAGGACCTGATAGAAGACTTACAACGTGTTACGGATAGGCTGAGGGACGGGGGGACTGTCCCAATACAAAGGTAATGCGGGGATTGGTCGGCAGAGCTTGGGATCAGCCGACACCGCTGTTTGACATCTGTGGCATGATGACTGAAGCGTTTCTTTAGATGTGTTTTACATATCTATTGAGCGCATTAGGAGGTGCCGCTGGTGCAGATAACCTTTTTGGGCGATCCCTCTGTGTCAGATCGGCCTGAAGTGAGTCTTTGCTCGGTTGCTCCCTGCACAGAGGTTTGCTATATTTGTAAACAGTAGGATGTTTTTCATTGGACAGAGCTATTATGAATATGCATGTATGCTAATTGTCATGACACGTTGTAAGTGCAGGGTCCCTGTGACTCCAGGGGTGATCACAGCACGTCATAGATATTCCACCGGTGCAGTTGCAATTATATTACTTGTGGTTTTCTGCAAAACATGAACTGTTGGTGGGCCTTGAGGACAGGGTTGGAACCTCTGATGTAGTGTATGTATTGTAGTCTAGGGCAAATTAAGTTGGAAGCCAATTAACTTATTAGTATGTTTTTGGGGCGTGGGAGGAAACCAGGGTGCCTGGAGAAAACCCACACAAACTCAGAGGGAATATACAAACTCCGTACAGATGGACTGGCTGAGATTCGTGCCGGGGCCCCAGCACTGCAAAGTGAGCGAGCTAACCACTACACCACCATGCTGCCTGCAAACTCTGCACTACCGCAGTGAGACTCATTTGGTCAGGGGTCACTCAGCCCATAAATGTGGTTTAGGGTAAATATCTTTAAGTGACAATGTAGTAAACATGGGAAATATTTTTTTAGGATTTATAAAAGGTTACCTAAGGTGAAAGCTGCATTACATTTTTCCCCTTTATTTTGGATCTGCATCCAGTAGAAATACGACTATTGCTAAGACTGTCAGAAGAAAATTCCCCAATATCTGGAGGAAGCCCCTCTCGTTGACATTTCAAATTTTCCTATTAAAGTGGACATACATCAGTCGATGTGCCACCAGATTAGATTGATCCAGATAGGGTTCTATTGCCTGCCCACACACTGCATAGCGATTTGCAATAGGTTTCACCTGTAACACATGACACCAGGTGCATATAGTGATGTCGTATGGTACAGATGCTTGCAGGAGGCCCGGATTTCCGTGGCAGACAAGTGGGCCTTCAACAGTGCACACACAGGGATGAGGTGGGTAACACAATACACAATTGGGGGGACACTGGCCAGGGGTCTGTGGGTCATTGCGATATCTAACGCTGTTACAGCCGTGCACTCGATTGAGCTTTTGCGAATGAGTTTTTCCAGCGTTCCCAACTGATCCTTTCAAATTATTTCAGATCATTAGATCAAAAGATCCAACGGGTGACCATATTGCAGTACCGATTCTCCTTCGATACAATTAAATTATTTGGTCAAAAGGTTGATCAACCCTCAAAGTCTAATAATGTATGATCTGTTAAAGTAATGAATGGCTACACTGACCAATGCGGATGTTCAGGGGTGTGCCTTACTTTGCTTTCGCTTCCACTTACAGTGTATCACAGCAGATTGCAGACATTTTTACAACAAATTTTTGGGCTAAAACTGACAGATTGTCTTACCCATGGGTTGATAAAATCTTTGTGGGTGTAATGGATTGCGGAGATGCCGCCGCGTGGTCTGGCAGCAGGGCGGCTGTCTCCGCGTTCAGACCGGCGGTTTCCGCACAGCAGCATGCATCTGGTTTGTCTGAGCCTAGTAGTGCACACAGATGGAGAGCTACGAGCGCGCGCGCTGGGAAGCAGGACCTTTATGCTAGTAGGAGAGGGATCAGCTGATCAGGTCGATCAGCTGATCCCAGCGCATTTAGTGATTGGCTGAGTGGTGTTGGGCGGCGCTGAGGAGCGCTGCACTATATATAGATCTTACTGGTCATTCTCAGGTTGTCTGCCGTTGCGAATACTTACGTGTGAGCACTCAGACCTCAGTCAGATCCCACAGTGTGTTAGAACCAGGTGGACCTGGGAATTCACACTTAGCCAGATTACGCTCGTGTTATACTTTAGACCAGTTCCAGGGTGTTGAGACCAAGGACCTCACACCCAATCTTAGGATTACTGTGTCATTACTGTGTTATTCTGTAGACCAGTTCCAGGGTGTTGAGACCAAGGACCTCACACCCAAGCTTAGGACAACTGTGTCATTACTGTGTTATTCTGTAGACCAGTTCCGGGGTGTTGAGACCAAGGACCTAACACCCAAGCTTAGGATTACTGTGTCATTGCTGTGTTATACTTTAGACCAGTTCCTGGGTGTTGAGACCAAGGACCTCACACCCAAGCTTAGGATTACTGTGTCATTGCTGTGTTATACTTTAGACTAGTTCCTGGGTGTCGAGACCAAGGACCTCGCACCTCAGACTAGGACTCTACTCTATTTCTGTTATGACTATTTGCTCTGTCGACCTCTCTATTGCTTTCTGATTCGGTACCTCTGCATATCTGCCTACCTGTTGCCAGACCCTGCCTGTACCCGGTTACTGAATCAGCCTTCTGTCTCTGTACCTTATCTGCTCGTGTGTTGCCGACCTGGCCTGCCCGACCTTCCAGGCTGTCACTCACCCCTTGAGTGCTCAATCTGTCTGTACTAGCAGTGACACAATTCCACCAAGTGTCAGTTGCAACTAGGACTCCCGCTCCTCAGAGAGTCCAGCCTGTTAGCAGCCAGTGGCCTCTTCCCCTGGAGTCCCCTGGCTGCAGTACAGTCTTTTATCTGATCTCCAGATATCCCTGGTTGCCAGGTTCTCACTATTTCCTCTCTCAAGGAGATAGTTCCTACACTCACCAGGGCCACCTGCCCCTCAGGTGGTTCTTGGCTGAGCTGCCTGTATCTCCCCCCTCACAGGAGATAGCCTACAGTTACACCAAACACTTACACTTTATTAGGTGTCCAGAGGTTAGTCATACTTGTATTATTGGTGATTCTGCAGATCATCCATAATCAAGTATACTGTACATCTGTATTATTGATGATTCTGCAGATCATCAATAATCAGATTCTCTCTGTGTGCTGACACCGATCGTTACAGTGGGGCATTCCTATGTAGAGCGCTTGTTGGGAGTGTACTGTAGATCATAGCTACCTGTCCTCCCTCCTGCTCTGGCCCTTGCATTACCCCGGCAGCTTTTTACTTGCCACCAGAGCTCCAGGTTCACTGCAGTCATTCGACAGTGAGACTCATGCTCTAGTTGTGAGATACAAGGCTAAATGTACCCTGTTGCTAGAGCTCCGGTCTCAATGTCATGTGACCACAGTGGGCCTGGAGCTAGTGGTGAGTACAAAGTTGCTTGGGAGTTGTGTGGGTTGGAGCTCGAGCGAAGAAAACTAGCTATGATGTTTCAGTATGCTCCCAGCATGCGTTCTGCATGGGGAGGCTAGCGCCACACACTAAGGGGCTGGCCTATTGGGAGCTCAGTGCATTTGACCTTTTTAAGGCTAAAAGTTGGAGGGTGGGCTTATATGTGGATCCGCAAGTGTATATGGTACAATGGCTCCAAAATCTGGAACTACATTATCATTTGCTCAGTTTATGTTGGTCAAATTTTCTTTAGAGTCACTTACCGAGAGAAAATAATATTTTGGACAAAATGAAATCAAAGGCAATTGAAGGAAAAAATATGCAACTAATAGCACTTAATTTACTGAGCTAGGAAACAGAGGAGAACACTTGAGAAGAGACATGATCCAGCAAATTTTGAACAGTGACCTCAATTCACTAAGCATTACCGCATTAGTAATGCTGAAAACAGCTGATTTTTACCGATCATCTTCTTAAGTTCCAATTCACTAAACCTATTTCTGCACAGAAAAGTAGATTTACCAACTTGTGTGCTAAATGCCTCAAGAAATGTCAAGATATTGCAATTCACAAAGATTTACACATTCGGTAAATCGGGCAAAAATGTTTGATATTTTTCTCCGGCTCTCACCAACCGATAACTCACTTTCTCCGTGCTCTCTCCATGTGGTAACTTTGACAGCCAGTAGGGAAAGCCACACAGCCCTGCTTCTCAAGCTGATTTGATCTGACATGGTGGAAGACAGGTTTTCACTGTTGCAGAGCAGGGGAAGGTGACATTTTATGAGGCTTTTCTAGATCCCTTTAGATGTGAAAACCTGTATACTGTTATACAGAAGAGCTCCCCCTGGTGGCTGCAGCACAACTATACGGATGTTAGGGATGCACTGGACAGAAAACCCCGACTCATACACACAGCTCCCTGCCTCCCTGCTACACGGCTGTTAAGTGACACTTACCGGGCAGGAGTTAGTGAATTGAGGCATGTTTGTTCGGTAAATTACCAAACTTCTGCCTCATGGGTAAAATCTTTACTGAATTTGGAAAAAAAAAAGTGTAAAATACCGAATGCAGTATTTTACCGACCAAAATGCTTTTAACAAACTTCCTTTAGTGAATTGATGCTATTGTCTCCTATTGGGTGGCTCATCCTGTTCTTCTCTGTCTATGGCCTGTCTAATTCCCCCTCTTCTTCAAGTAATCACAAATGTAATTTTATCTTTCAGCTGTGTCAGCACAGAGATTCGTCAGACACAGCTAATATTTAAACATAGGATGTTAACCCTTTGTCTGTTTTCATGAAATCAGGAAGTAGACACACTGCAGATTTATTGCAGGAGTTCTGTAAGCTGTAATACATTTCTTTAAAGGTTATTATGCTGTTGCTTATGCTGTTGTTTTAGAGCAGAGAGGAAGTTCAGAGTTCAGGTCAGCTGTGAGGTTGCCACACACTTCACATTTTTCTATATTTTTTTTAAAGTTTTTGATTGATGTTCACATTTGAAAAATCCAACCAAAGTGTCACACACAGGTGTTCAGTTTTTCCCCAATTATGGAATAAATGTTTAAAAACTCCGAAAAAAATAGCTTAAGACTGTAAATCAATAAAGTGAAAATCCTTCTTACACTATTCAATTTTTATAAAAATGTATCAGAAAAATTGCCCCTCCTGATCTAATAATGGGAAATGTAATTAATTTCTTACGCAAAAAACGAAACTTTCAAATTTTCTGAACTACTGATAGTTTTTATGGAATTGCCACAAAACTGGATCTTTTTATTGTATTGTGTGTAGTCACCTTTAATCTCTTTACTTGTTCCTAATAAGTATTTTTTTTTAATTCGAGGACCAGCATAACATGAAATAAAGCAACATTTTCAGCAACTACAAGCTTCATTTCATGGCTGTTAAATGTAAAGCTGTAGTTGTGCTATAAATCAGAAGTCTTCGATGTACACCTGACTTACAAGGGCCTAAAGGAATGATTTGCGGGGCTTTGGTCACCATCCTATAGTGATGTGTATATATAGCTTTTTGCTCATGTGGTAGTGATAATCTGCATTTTCTTTCTAATCTAGAAAAGGTAATGTTATACTTTCTGAGCTATTTCTTGGCATACTTTCCTTATGGCGTCACTGCAATATAGTAGTTGTCCTCAGTATACCCTAATCAGTCATGGACCATACTATCATTACACGATATTGAGATTCCAGCAGCAGCTACGTGAAAGGTCACCACAAGGTCCCTCCGTCCCCCACCCTATCTATAGTGACTGCTCAGGTGACCCGCCAGTGGAAAGAATGCTGCTGTGTGAAAGGCTGGGGAAAACACCTATCAGAGGATATGAGAAGCATTTTTTTTCTCCCTGTATATTTGTATGAAGAAATGGATGGTAGAACCGGCCTTCGATAAAGCCAATCGCAAGCAATTTCCCTGCTGAAAGGTGGCCTACCTGAAGGGACGAGGCCACCGCCAGCTGCATGTCAGGTCTGTCAAACTTGGCCAGGTCTGTCAATTAAGAGAACACAGAGCAATCTGTGAGCGCTGAAAGGGATCTCTTTACAGGCCCCAGGAGCCAAGACACAGCTCATTGTTTGCTCTGCATGTCTCACATAGTTTCAGGGTCCTGATAAGTAGACACGCCATGAAAACCTGTATTATATGAGGCCTAAGTGATACCTCTCTGAGCAAAAGGCAGAGTAAGGTGGAAGGAGTTTGTGAAGAGGTAATATTGCACCTTCACTTAGTGGGAGATGGGGCAATGAAAGACGCAGGTATGGTGGTCCCAAATCTCATTCACAAGCTCTTGTTGACTGACGATGTTTTTTTCTACCTTTTTTTTTCTTTTGAGCTCAGAATTGATGGGCTGCATGATAGTAAATTGCAGCCTTTGGAAAAGAAAAATTAAATCAGATTAAGTGCTTTTCTAAATGAGGTAAAGTTTTAGGACTTTCAGACATAATGAGGAGAAGTTAAAATACAACCGAAAATAGGGGGGGGGGGCGGGGGAAAGTTGCCTAATCCTTGAAATGGTTGACAATATTATTTTGTTTAAAATAATAATTGTGATTTATTGAAGAGAAATGCAATGAAGAAATTTATTGTGATCACTTCAAACATCAAATTACGGTACATGCAGCAGAATAATAACATAAAATAACAGCATATAAAGATGTACAGAGGCACCAAAAGGATAAAATATGCTAAAACGTTTAAAACATTTAGGTGGCGGCGGTGGACCAGCCACACCAAAACAGACCTGATGCTGTTGCTTGAGGTTGAGATAATTTATTCACATACTCCTAGATAAAACTGCAACGCGTTTTACGGGCACAATCCCACTTCATCAGGCATTGATCAACCGGAGTATCACACAGCTATCGGTCCAATAACAGCCTGGCACCTCTGTCCATTTTTCCATGTTGTGTACCGTGATGGGCTGCAATCAGGTTGGGGTTGCCACGTCGTCAAGCGAGGTGACCAAGTGAACTTGTAAGATAGATAAAACAGAGGACCGAGAGTCCAATATGGTGTAGTATGTATTGGAACAGGGAGAAAAAATGATACGTAAGTATTATACTTACAAACACGGGTTACCCATTAGGCAACCACTGTATAGGCAGGTGGGGAGAATAAGCCTGTCCCCACTCAGGACTAAGATGTTGCTCTCTGTAGATAACAGAAAAGATGGTGTACCACCCTTCCACCTGGGGTGGAGAACTTAATATAAAGATGTACAGAGGCCCCAAAAGGATAAAATATGCTAAAAAGTTTAAAACATTCAAGGGGCGGCAGTGGACCAGCCACACCAAAACAGACACGATGCTGTCACTTGAGGTTGAGATAATTTATTCACATACTCCTAGATAAAACTGCAATGCTTTTCACGGGCACAATCCCGCTTCATCAGGCAATGAACAAGCGGAGTATCACACAGCAATAGGTCCAATAACAGCCTGGCACCCGATTAGAAATAACCAAACTCCGGTATCAGTGGCCAATTTACACACCAGGCACTTGGCTATAGGATAGCTGAGTGAGTATTTCAATACACCCACGTCTACAGTATTTCATTGCAGTTGATCGCTCACTGCCACAGCTGATCACTAAAATCCGAACTCTTACACCCAAATTACACACTAGACGCCGCTAGAGCCACAATTGCGGTCTATATGGTGCCCATTTTACCAGCCGGCTGCAAGCTTTCAAACTACCTGCTTTCCTTGGGGTTGTCTATTTGCACAGTGTTGCACTTGTTTCCTCTTATAATCTTACAGCTTCTTTTTCTTGTAATCCATTTAGTGGTGTTTACAGGTCTCACACCTGAGTTGACGTTGTGTTACAGTATCTGACAGCAGGTTGTTAGAAGTAATCCATACGTAGAGTGGTGACTTGATTGTCTATAAGATGTGCTTCTAACTATTATTCCACCTGACATGCTCTGCAAGGTCCCATTTGATGCTTCAGCTGCTGTTTCTCCTACCATATCCAGATAATCAAATCTGTGTTGATTCTCCCTTCCAGCAAACGCCTATAAGAAATAATTACACACAATTTACTCCATATAGATATTGCGTGATTTACTTTTTATTGCTACACCTGTACTGCTGTCCAGTGATACTAGTGTTGTTTTATGGTGGACATACATTAGAACTTGTGTGGTATGAACATTTTTGACACATTATGCTTTACTAGTGACCTTAGCCAGTTTAAAAACAGGCTCTAGGTTTGTCATTGTCGCCACATGCGCGCGCGTACACCTGCCAGCCGTGCATGCACACTCGCCCACCCGGCCGGCCCCCTGGCCATCCTGCTCCTGTCCCAGGCTGTCCCTGTGGCACATGCACAGTAGCAAAAACGCAGGGACACACAGGGACAGGATGCAGAGACACAGGGGTTTTATTACATATATACTCTCCTCCTGTGCAACACAAATGAAAAGTCACTATGGATGGTCGTAAATGCCTATTTCCGATTCCACGGGAATTCTGATTTCCGCCAATGCCAATTTTTGTTTTACGTTTCTCCGATTTAGGAAGAGTATTTCATTTGTCATTTTTCACATCAAAGAATGCAAAAAATGGCAACCTCCCCTCCCCTAAAATTGGAAAGATAGAAAATCAGTTTTGCGTTTTCTCTAAAATTATAGCTTTAATCTGATTTTTGGGGACAAATTCTGCATTCTTTGATTTGTCAAATGCTGATGAGTTCTGTTATTGAGCTAAAACTAGTGAGTTGTGTTAATATGGATTTATGCAGAATTCCGTTTTCCGAGTTCCGATAGGAAATGTGGAAATTTCAATTCTGCGGGACCCAAATGAGCATCCGTAAAAGTCACAGGTTTGGAAAAAAAACAAAACAGAAGCATTAAAGGGGTAGTGAACACTTTGAAAACCACTTGGGCCCTCTCCTCCATAGCTACTGCAGCTGCTTTGGCTGCTGTGATTATTGCTGATTGCTACACTCCTGGTTCAGTTCCCACCAAAAACAATAACCTCATGTGGTACATTATTGTCGTGTTGGCACTGATTTCCTTTGGGCTGCTGTGTTTGTGCTGGTTTTCTCGGAGTGTTCCTCCCCCTAGTTCAAAAAAACTAGTAGGTTAACTGGCATTCCATACAAATTAATCCTAGGACATGTAAGACTGGGATAAGGATGAGTTCTTAACATATCCTACCAAATGCTTAATTAATTATGGTGTTGTGAGATTTATCTTGCATGTGAGCGGGTGAGATATTATGTATGCACCATTCATATATCTGAAATGCCTGTCAGTTTATGAGCTAAGGTACCATAGCTTTCCAAGGTACTACACATGCTGTGCAGCAAGCATGGTATGCTCTGAAGTGTGGGGGATTTCCATCTAGAGAAATACCAACCCCAATCCCCAGGCAGAGTTGATATCCTCAATGCTCTATTTACTAATACCCTATGGGCCCAATCAAATCCAATTTTCTTCCTAAGTTTTCCTTGGTGATATTTACAATAAAATACTAAGAATAATTTTGACAGAACCTTTTCTCCTACTTTTTGGTACACTTTTGAAAGCAAAGTGCTGAAAAGTTAATGTAAACAGAAAATGAAAAATGAAAAAGAGAGCTTAGGAGAAAATGTGAATTAGATCATGCCCAATGCCTTTCAACAATAGGTTATGTCGTGCATGGGTAGCATAGATCCTCTAACCCTCTCAAAACACTTTGCCCAAAGTGGTGTTACTAGTATAGCCCTACCCTTGTATAAATATACCAATATCCTGCAGGATTATTTCAGCTATACCTCTTCAGTCAAGATAGCCTCTAGCCAAGCTGAGAAGAACAAGATTCTTCAAGCATGCTGAAGAAAAATGTCAAGTAATGCTGGGCATACACGGGTCGTTTTTTATTATCAATCGAGCCGCTGATGGCTCGATTGATAAAATCCAACGTGTCCGATGAGTGCCTGGATTGATTCCGCGCTCGATACCCGCGGGCGAAACAATGGGAGAAAACGAGCAGAAGATAAGAAGCGCCCGCGGGGAAGAGCGGGAATCGATCCAGGTGCCCCGCGGGGTCGAGCGGGGACGCGCTGGTATTGAGCCAGCGGCTCGATTCCGCCGCATAAACGAGCCGTGTATGCCCAGCATAAGTCCTGAGGGAACCGCTCTGCAAACAAGATAAGAGAAGTCTTTAAACAAGCCACTGGATCAGATTAGGCTCCCAGAAAAAGAATATAAAGAAGAATTATAGATTTGCTCTATTTGTTGTTTCATGTTAAATACTTTTTATTCTACTAGTTATTGTGTCTAATGCTGGGAATATACAGTTCATTTTTGAGGCAGTTAGATGGCTCGATAGATAATTTCCGACATGTCCGATCTCCCGTTCGATCATTTTGCCGCTCGATTTCTGATAGAAGTGATTGGAAAAAAGAATGGAAAAAAGATAAGAAAAACGAGCGGAAAAGAAGAGAATGACTGCAGAATTGAGCGGCAAAAACGATCGAGCGGAGAATCGAGCTGCAGTAACGAACCGTGTATGCCCAGCATTAGACCCCTATAGTCACCATCTAGAGTTGGTATGTTTATCTAATCCCATATTTATCATAGTCATTGGATAGCACCATAACCAACTGCTACTTCATTACCAGGCATCCCGAATTGGCAAGGGGAGTATCTGAAGACGAGCTTTTGTACCAGTACAAAATGAGAATCGAGCTTCAAGGATACCTGAGAAGAACTACGTCTCAGGTTTTATACTTACCTGTGGCTTCCTTCAACCCCCTTGAGGCAGCTCCCCCATCGCGCTCCCGTGGCCTGCACTGTAGTTCCTGCGCAGGTACAGAATGCTTCCACTCATGGGAGTGCAACGGGGCGCATGGCTGACTCGGCCAGAGTACTGGGCCATCCAGCGGGGGTCAGGAGCTGGCCAGGGAGATGGTGAGGGACTGAGCGACCTCAAGGGGGCTGGAGGAAGCTCCAGGTAAGTATAAAACCTGAGACGTAGTCCATCTCAGGTAGACTTTAATGGGCAGGATTTGCCACCCACCCCATCCCCCATTTCTTAAGCTGGGTAGACCAATACCTTTTCCTGATTTCTGGGTAGACCAATACATTTCCTGGTTTCTCTCTGCTACTGATCACCCCTATGTCTGGAAATGAAAGCTTGTGCTGTGTATTCATATGCTCTAAATGCATGATAATAATAATAATGCTAATGACCTGCATGTGGGCTTTCTTTACTGTAGACAATAAAAGCAAATATTTCCAAGCTGAGCAATGTTTAACTTGCATGATAACAGCATAGCTTGGTTGTGCCATATAAGACATACTCCCTGCAGGTCTTCACTTATTCCTTAAGTCACGCATGAGAGACACTTTGCCAGCAGCTGAAAAGCTTTGGAAATGCTGAATGAGATAATTTATGCACGATTTTGAGAATATGCATTAATTTTTGCATAATATGATATGCAAAATTAATGCAAAGCTTTTCCATTGTGTGTTTAATGCAAGTGAATTAATGAGGCAAAATAAAGGCAGAAA
Organism: Hyperolius riggenbachi; assembly: GCF_040937935.1. Taxonomy (NCBI): domain Eukaryota; kingdom Metazoa; phylum Chordata; class Amphibia; order Anura; family Hyperoliidae; genus Hyperolius; species Hyperolius riggenbachi. The sequence goes on along the minus strand of NC_090655.1, from coordinate 125,424,988 downwards.
AGAAACTAAAAATATGAGATAAGACAGGCTTTAAAGGGACTAAAGAAGTTTAGTGTAGAAATCCCGAGGTTTGGTGCTGTGACTCCATTGCTTGTCTGAGTAAGACATTAAGGCTCAGTCACATAATCCATATTGCTGAGCAGTGTACACCGTTTGAAAAATATCATAGCCAACCAGAAGTTGTTTCCAAAGTCCAGGGATGTTTCCAAAGTCTGAATCTCCTTTTCTAGTTTAATAGCATCATAGAATAAAACACTTAAGTATGTCATGTAATCACAGCCAGACTTATGCATTCTGTTTCTCTGGCCCAACTATGCCCCCCCTCCCCCCACCCATGTGCAGCAGCCCCTGTTTCATATGCAGCATCCAATGTGAACTATTCTCCCTCTTCCATGTTTAACTCTGTATGGCAAGTGGCTCCAAAGTTACATGTGAAGTGGTCTTCCTCTTCCATGTGTGGTCCACTATGGACATCAGAGTCCCCCCTTCCGTTTTGCGTTTTGTATGCGTGCATATGCGTTTTGTTTGCGTTTTTCATGCATTTTTATATTTCCATTTATGCAAATCACTAGGAAGACAACAGGAAGTGGAAATACAGCATGAAAAAAATATTTTTGGGAAAAGAACGCATATAAAAACGCATGAAAAACGCATACCATTGCGTTCCTATTGACTTTCATTAACCCATTCAGGTTCCGTCGTTTTCACTTGAGAAATGTTCACCGCCCATTCATTAGCCTGTAACTTTATCACTACTTATCACAATGAACTGATCTATATCTTGTTTTTTCCGCCACCAATTAGGCTTTCTTTGGGGGGGGGGGGGTACATTTTGCTAAGAGCCACTTTACTGTAAATGCATTTTAACAGGAAGAATAAGAAAAAAATGAAAAAAATCATTATTTCTCAGTTTTCAGCCATTATAGTTTTAAAATAATACATGCCTCCATAATTAAAACTCACGTATTGTATTTGTCCATATGTCCCAGTTATTACACCGTTAAAATTATGTCCCTATCACAAAGTATGGCGACAATATTTTATTTGGAAATAAAGGTGCATTTTTTCCGTTTTGCATCTATCACTATTTACAAGTTTAAAATAAAAAAAATATAGAAATATTTCATCTTTACATTTATATTTAAAAAGTTTAGACCCTAGACCCTAGGTAAATATTTACATGTTTGTTTGTTTTTATTGTAATGGGTTTTTTTTATATTAAACATTTTATTCGGGTATTTTTGGGAGGGTGGGATGTAAAGTATAGTTTTATAATTTAATTGTGTGTTATGTTTAATTTTTTTTTTATTTTAGTTGTAGTTTTACTTTTTGGCCACAAGATGGCGGCCATGAGTTTGTTTACATGACGTCACTCTAAGCGTAACACACGCTTAGAGTGACGCATCAGGAAGGAGACAGCCAGAAAAAGCACAGCTTCCGAGAGAAGCTGTCGCTTTTTCAGCGGGGGAGAGGAATCAGTGATCGGGCACCATAGCCCGATACATTGATTACTTGGCTACTGAAATTGCGGCACGATCGGCTGCGGGAGCGCGCGGTAGTGCGCATGGTTCCTGGACGTAGTTTCTACGTCCAGGAACCAAAATAGGTTAAGTGCGCTTTTGATGCGTCTATGAATATTATGCAACAAAACCAGCATTATTAACCACTTAAGCCTAACTGGACGAAAATTCTCCAGTTAGGCTGCGCGCATTCCCGCAGGCCGCGCGCGCTCCCGCGGGGGCTCCCGTGCGCGCTCCCGCCGGCCGTTAGCCCAGCGATCTAAGCCCCCCGGAGAAAAGCCAACAGCGTCTCTTCAGACGGAGTTCAAAAAGTTCCTGGTCTTCATTCTTCTTCCTGGGAGTGAGATCGATCGCTCCCGGGACTTTTTGACTGTGGCCATCTTGTGGCCAAATAGTAAAACTACACCCACAACCACTTTCTATTAAATTAATACATTTTTTAACATGTAAAATTAGCTGTTTACCTCCCACATTAAAAAAATACCCAAATTAAATGTTTAATAAATAAAAAAAAAATTACAATAATAATAATAATAATAATAATAATAAAAAACATAAATAGTTACCTAAGGGTCTGAACCTTTTAAATATGCATGTCAAAGGAGTATATCAATATAATTTATTAAATTATGGGCTTTTAAATAGTGAAGGACACAAATTGAAAAAAATGCACCTTTATTTCCAAATAAAATATCAGCGCCATACACTGTGATAGGGACATAATTTAAATGGTGTAATAAGGCGAGACAAATGGGCAAATAAAGTACATGGGGTTTAATTCTGGTAGCATGTATTAATTTCAAACTATAATAGCCAAAAGCTGAGAAATAATTATTTTTTTTCCATTTCTTTCTTAATACTCCTGTTAAAATGGATTTAGAATAAATTAATTCTCAACAAAATGTATCACCCAAAGAAAGCCTAATTGGTGGCGGAAAAAACAAGATATAGATCAATTAATTGTGATGAGTAGTGATAAAGTTATTGGCAAATGAATGGGAGGTGAAAGTTGCTCAGGTGCAAAAAAATCTCAACCCTGTGGGCTTAAGTGGTTAAGAATAGAGTTGGGCCGAACCTCCGATTTTAGGTTCGCGAACCTGGTTCGCGAACTTCCGCGGAAGGTTCGGTTCGCGTTAAAGTTCGCGAACCGCAATAGACTTCAATGGGGATGCGAACTTTGAAAAAAAAATAATTATGCTGGCCACAAAAGTGATGGAAAAGATGTTTCAAGGGGTCTAACACCTGGAGGGGGGCATGGCGGAGTGGGATACATGCCAAAAGTCCCCGGAAAAAAATCTGGATTTGACGCAAAGCAGCGTTTTAAGGGCAGAAATCACATTGAATGCTAAATGACAGGCCTAAAGTGCTTTAAAACATCTTGCATGTGTATACATCAATCAGGTAGTGTAATTAAGGTACTGCTTCACACTGACACACCAAACTCACCGTGTAACGCACCGCAAACAGCTGTTTGTGTAGTGACGGCCGTGCTGGACTGGTGCGCACCATGGCGAGAGTGCAGGTTTTGGTGGCTTTACAGCCCATATGGTCGCCTGGCTGATGTAGCTGAATGACAGAACAGTGACTGTCCAGCTGATCAAATTTGGTCTGACCACAATGAAGCAACGACCCTATTATCTTTTGTGTGCCCCCCGAGACACTCATCTAGGCGCCGGTCATTGCTTCATTGTGATACGCAAGCCCCTTCACCACGGCAAGGTAATGATCACGAAGGGGAATGGGCGCATGTACATGCCTTTTCTTTTGTTGTTGCAGCTGCCCGCAGTGCAGCCAGAAAAATTAGGCAGTCATGTACATGCACCAGAAAAATTATTACAGCGGCCGCTGCTAGCAGCGGCCTAAAAAATTCAGCAATCCGCCTGGAGTCCCGGACCCTGTTGGTGGTGGCGGAGAAGGTAGTCAAGTGGCCTGCAGGCAGACATGCTGTGTGGAGGGACTGGGAGCGACTTAGTCTTCTTGGGGCAGGCCAGGCAGCCAGTCACACGGCGTGCAGGCAGAGATGCTGTGTGTGCGGGGACTGACTTAGTCTTGGGGCGGGCAGCAGCCCTCCGGGATCCATGCCTCATTCATTTTGATAAAGGTGAGGTACTTAACACTTTTGTGACTTAGGCGACTTCTCTTCTCTGTGACAATGCCTCCAGCTGCGCTGAAGGTCCTTTCTGACAGGACGCTTGCGGCAGGGCAGGAGAGAAGTTGGATGGCAAATTGGGACAGCTCTGGCCACAGGTCAAGCCTGCGCACCCAGTAGTTCAAGGGTTCCTCATCGCTGTTCACAGCAGTGTCTACATCCACACTTAAGGCCAGGTAGTCGGCTACCTGCCGTTCCAGGCGTTGGTGGAGGGTGGATCCGGAAGGGCTACGGCGAGGCATTGGACTAAAGAACGTCCGCATGTCCGACATCAACATGAGATCGCTGGAGCGTCCTGTCTTTGACTGCGTGGACACGGGAGGAGGATTAGTGGCAGTGGTACCTTGCTGGCGTTGTGCTGTCACATCACCCTTAAAGGCATTGTAAAGCATAGTTGACAGCTGGTTCTGCATGTGCTGCATCCTTTCCACCTTCCGGTGAGTTGGTAACAGGTCCGCCACTTTGTGCCTGTACCGAGGGTCTAGTAGTGTGGCCACCCAGTACAGCTCATTCCCCTTGAGGTTTTTTATACGGGGGTCCCTCAACAGGCAGGACAGCATAAAAGACGACATCTGCACGAAGTCGGATCCAGTACCCTCCATCTCCTCTTGCTCTTCCTCAGTGACGTCAGGTAAGTCAACTTCCTCCCCCCAGCCACGAACAATACCACGGGAAGGTTGAGCAGCACAAGCCCCTTGCGACGCCTGCTGCGGTTGTTCTCCTGCCGCTGTCCCCTCCTCCTCCTCCTCCTCCCCCAAAGAAACACCTTGCTCATCATCCTCTGAGTCTGACTCGTCTTCTGCACATGACTTCTCTTCTTCCTCCTCCTCCCCCCTCTGTGCTGCCGCAGGTGTTGAGGAAACAGCTGGGTCTGATGAAAATTGGTCCCATGCCTGTTCCTGCCGTAACGGTTCCTGGTCACGCTCATTCACAGCTTCATCCGCCACTCTACGCACAGCACGCTCCAAGAAGTAAGCGTAGGGAATTAAGTCGCTGATGGTGCCCTCACTGTGGCTCACCAGGTTGGTCACCTCCTCAAACGGCCGCATGAGCCTGCATGCATTTTTCATCAGTGTCCAGTTGTCGGGCCAGAACATCCCCATCTTCCCAGACTGTTTCATTCTACTGTAGTTGTAGAGGTAGTGGGTCACGGCTTTCTTCTGTTCTAGCAGGCGGGAGAACATGAGCAGGGTCGAGTTCCAGCGAGTCGGGCTATCGCAAATGAGGCGTCTCACCGGCATGTTGTTTTTGCGCTGAATTTCCGCAAAGCGTGCCATGGCTGTGTAAGACCGCCTCAAATGCCCACAGAACTTCCTGGCCTGCTTCAGGACATTCGCTAAGCCAGGGTACTTTGCCACAATTCTTTGAACCACTAGATTCATGACATGTGCCATGCAGGGTATGTGTGTCAGCTTCCCCATATGCAAAGCGGCAAGCAGATTGCTGCCGTTGTCGCACACCACGTTGCCTATCTCCAGGTGGTGCGGGGTCAGCCACTCATCCACCTGTTTCTTAAGAGCAGCCAGGAGAGCTGCTCCAGTGTGACTCTCCGCTTTGAGACCAGACATGTCTAAGATGGCGTGACACCGTCTTACCTGGCATGCAGCATAGGCCCTGCGGAGCTGGGGCTGTGTAGCTGGAGAGGAGAACTGCCACTCAGCCAAGGAGGAGGAGGACAGCGAAGAGCATGTAGCAGGAGGAGAGGAGGTGGCAGGAGGCCTGCCTGCAAGCCGTGAAGGTGTCACAATTTGGTCCGCTGCACCCTGCTTGCCATCGTTCACCACCAGGTTCACCCAATGGGCTGTGTACGTAATGTAGCGGCCCTGCCCGTGCTTGGCAGACCAGGCATCCGTGGTCAGGTGTACCCTTGACCCAACGCTCTTCGCAAGAGATGACACCACTTGCCTCTCAACTTCACGGTGCAGTTGGGGTATGGCCTTTCTTTAAAAATAAGTGCGGCCTGGCATCTTCCACTGCGGTGTTCCGATGGCCACAAATTTACGGAAGGCCTCAGAGTCCACCAGCCGGTATGGTAACAGCTGCCGAGCTAACAGTTCCGCCACGCCAGCTGTCAGACGCCCGGCAAGGGGGTGACTGGCCGAAATTGGCTTCTTCCGCTCAAACATTTCCTTCACGGACACCTGACTGCTGCTGTGGGCAGAGGAGCAGGAACCGCTCAAGGGCAGAGGCGGAGTGGAGGAGGGTGCCTGTGAAGGTGGAAGGGAGAAAGCGGCAGAAGCAGATAATGCACCTGATGGAGGAGGAAGAGGAGAAGGAGGGTGGCTTTGCTTTTGTGTGCTGCTGCTGCTTTTGCTCAGGTGGCCATCCCATTGCTGTTTGTGCCTTTTCTCCAGGTGCCTTCGTAAGGCACTTGTCCCTACGTGAGTGTTGGCCTTTCCACGGCTCAATTTTTGTTGGCAGAGCGAACAGATGGCTTTGGTCCGATCTGAGGCACACACATTAAAAAATTTCCACACCGCTGAGCCTCCCTGGGATGTGGGCACTATGGGGACCTCAGCAGCTGATGCTGAAGGGCAAGTTGGCTGGCTGTACATAGGTGGCGATACATGGTGCCGGACTCTGCCACCAGCTGTTTCTGACGAAGAGCTGCCCCAGCTTCTTTCAGCAACTTCTCTCCTCCTACTACTCTCTGACTCCCCCTCTGAACTGTCCCCCTCTTCATCTCCTCTATTGGGAACATACAGAGGATCCCTATCATTGTCATCATCGTAGTCATTCTGCCCAGCTTCGCTTGACTCAGAAAAATCCAAACATGCACCATCAGTAGGTCCTTCATCCTCCTTACACGTTACATCCATAGTGTTGCCGCGTAACGCAGACATATGAGCTGGTGAAAATTCATCTGGCTGCAATGACTGTGCATCAGTGATTTCACCACTAAATAATTCTTGCGAAGTGTCAAATGCAGCGGAAGTGGTGCTAGTAGTAGCGCTGGTGGCTGAGCAAGATGAGGTGTTCTGTGTCGCTAAATACTCAACCACGTCCTGACAATCTTGGGACGTGATGGGACGTGCCTTCTTCCGAGCACTGTACTGTGGGCCAGGTCCACACGAAATTACATTTACACGACCTCGTGCAGACCTGCCGGGTGGCCTTCCTCTCGCTCTGGCACTACCTCTTCCTCTACCTGTTTTGTCCATATCGGGTATGCACGGAGTGGTATATCACACTGCGTGCACTCACGTAGGTAGGTGGGTTCACTTAACTGCACAGGTATGCGCACTGATGCGGTGGGTTCACTGAACAGTACAGGTATACAGTGGCGGGTTCACTGAACACAACAGGTATGCAGTGGCGGGTTCACTAAACAGGTATACAGTGGCGGGTCCACTGAACAGAACAGGTATGCAGTGGCGGGTTCACTGAACAGAACAGGTATGCAGTGGCGGGTTCACTAAACAGTACAGGTATACAGTGGCGGGTTCACTGAACACAACAGGTATGCAGTGGCGGGTTCACTGAACAGGTATACAGTGGCGGGTTCACTGAACAGAACAGGTATGCAGTGGTGGGTTCACTGAACAGGTATGCAGTGGTGGGTTCACAGAACAGGTATGCAGTGGCGGGTTCACTGAACAGTACAGGTATACAGTGGCAGGTTCACTGAACACAACAGGTATGCAGTGGCGGGGTCACTAAACAGGTATACAGTGGCGGGTCCACTGAACAGAACAAGTATACAGTGGCGGGTTCACTGAACAGGTATGCAGTGGCAGGTTCACTGAACACAACAGGTATGCAGTGGCGGGTTCACTAAACAGGTATACAGTGGCGGGTCCACTGAACAGAACAGGTATGCAGTGGCGGGTTCACTGAACACAACAGGTATGCAGTGGCAGGTTCACAGAACAGGTATGCAGTGGCAGGTACACTGAACACAACAGGTATGCAGTGGCGGGTTCACTAAACAGTACAGGTATACAGTGGCAGGTTCACTGAACAGAACAGGTATGCAGTGGTGGGTTCACTGAACAGGTATGCAGTGGTGGGTTCACAGAACAGGTATGCAGTGGCGGGTTCACTGAACAGTACAGGTATACAGTGGCGGGTTCACTAAACACAACAGGTATGCAGTGGCGGGTTCACTGAACAGTACAGGTATACAGTGGCGGGTTCACTGAACACAACAGGTATGCAGTGGCGGGTTCACTAAACAGGTATACAGTGGCGGGTCCACTGAACAGAACAGGTATGCAGTGGCGGGTTCACTGAACAGAACAGGTATGCAGTGGCGGGTTCACTAAACAGTACAGGTATACAGTGACGGGTTCACTGAACACAACAGGTATGCAGTGGCGGGTTCACTGAACAGGTATACAGTGGCGGGTTCACTGAACAGAACAGGTATGCAGTGGTGGGTTCACTGAACAGGTATGCAGTGGTGGGTTCACAGAACAGGTATGCAGTGGCGGGTTCACTGAACAGTACAGGTATACAGTGGCAGGTTCACTGAACACAACAGGTATGCAGTGGCGGGGTCATTAAACAGGTATACAGTGGCGGGTCCACTGAACAGAACAGGTATGCAGTGGCGGGTTCACTGAACACAACAGGTATGCAGTGGTGGGTTCACTGAACAGGTATGCAGTGGTGGGTTCACAGAACAGGTATGCAGTGGTGGGTTCACAGCACAGGTATGCAGTGGTGGGTTCACTGAACAGGTATACAGTGGCGGGTCCACTGAACAGAACAGGTATGCAGTGGCGGGTTCACTGAACAGAACAGGTATACAGTGGCAGGTTCACAGAACAGGTATGCAGTGGCAGGTTCACTGAACACAACAGGTATGCAGTGGCGGGGTCACTAAACAGGTATACAGTGGCGGGTCCACTGAACAGAACAGGTATGCAGTGGCGGGTTCACTGAACACAACAGGTATGCAGTGGCGGGTTCACAGAACAGGTATGCAGTGGTGGGTTCACAGAACAGGTATCCAGTGGTGGGTTCACAGAACAGGTATGCAGTGGCAGGTTCACTGAACAGGTATGCAGTGGTGGGTTCACAGCACAGGTATGCAGTGGTGGGTTCACTGAACAGGTATGCAGTGGTGGGTTCACAGCACAGGTATGCAGTGGTGGGTTCACAGAACAGGTATGCAGTGGTGGGTTCACAGCACAGGTATGCAGTGGTGGGTTCACAGCACAGGTATGCAGTGGTGGGTTCACAGCACAGGTATGCAGTGGTGGGTTCACAGAACAGGTATGCAGCCAGACAGGAACAAGTTAAGCCTAACTAATCTTTCCCTGAGAGACAGTCTGCAGCAGCTCGCCCTACTCTCACTAACGCAGGCAGCACACGAGTGACCGTAATGGCCGCCGCTGCCTGCCTTATATAAGGGGGGTGGGGCTCCAGGGGCTAGTGTAGCCTAATTGGCTACACTGGGCCTGCTTACTGTGATGTAGAGGGTCAAAGTTGACCCCCGATGTGCATTATGGGGCGAACCAAACTTCCGCAAAGGTTCGCCTGCGGGACGCGACCGTGAACCACTGAAGTTCGCATGGAACCGTTCGCAGGCGAACCGTTCGGCCCAACTCTAGTTAAGAATGCAGGTTTGAAAACGCATAGAAAACGCTTATGCGGTTTTAATATGCACTTTCTCCTGTGACCCATAGACTTCCATTAGCGACAAAAACACAGCGTTTTCCACAATGCTAGCGTTTCTGCTATGTGTGCACCCAGCCTCACATGTACTGCAGCCTACCTCTTCAATGTACAACCCTTAATAAGCAGCAGGACCTGTTCTGTGTGCAGTAGTCCCCCAGAGCCATGAGCTGCCCCCTATGTTTAGTAGTTACCCTCTCCTTGCCTGAAGCAAACTTTGGAGGAATGCACATCATATATACCTCATATCATCCTCATATCATATATAGCCCCATATAAACCCCATCACTGTAGAGAGATCACCATGGCCAGTTAGAGTGGACGCTTTGGCACCCAACCAATCAGGTGGGGGTACTGGAGCAAATAGTTTTATACCGAAAGGATGATGTGCCATTGATGGGTGTGAGAAGTGCTTTCACCTTTTGTTACTTTTGGCGAGATGGAGAAAGAGAGAGAAATAATTACCGTAGATATAATCAGATGTCACTGCTACTGATTGAGTGCAGTGATTGGCCCAATAACGGTGCCGTGGTCCTGCCCACGAGACCATTGGCACCAGTTAGCAAAAAGGAGCAGTGGGCGGCTGTGATTGGCCAGTCTGATTCCCGTACCCCCGCCTCATTGGTCGGGGCATGTACCACTGGGCAAATAAGGTTGGGGTTTCGAGGATGCGTGGATGAGGAGGGCATTGTGTGTGCCAGGAAGGTGGGGGCAGAGCATAGAGGTAGCAGGTGCCAGGTGGCCCAAGCTATTTGTCCAAACGCCACCCCCTGGATTTTGCCGCCTGAATCATGTAATTTAGGTGGCTTCATAGTAGGTCCTCCTCTGCATATAGAGGAGGACCTACTCTTACATGTACTGCAGTCCCTATACCATGTTCAGCTCCATATGGACAGTAGTTCTCCTCTCCTATTCCATGTGAAGCAGCCTTCCTCTTCCGTACACATCCCCCTATAGATTGCAGGACCTCTTCCATATGTAGCAGCCCCCAAAGCCGTGAGCCACCCCTTTTGGGCCGCAGTTACCCTCTTCATGTAGAGCATCCTATGGGTAGGAGCCTCCTTCTTCTATGTGCCCCCTCATTACTGCCCTCCCCCCACACAGACACACATTTACATCATTCCCTTAGGCTGTGCACAGATGGGCATCACTGAGGTTTTTGACTGATGTCTTAGGTTGGAAAATACTATATACAGAGGGCTGTCAAAATATACACTGAGGAGTGTCAAAATATTTCATATTAAACATGATGTGCTTTTATTCCATATGTAAATGTATGCACGGCCTCCTTTAATAAAACACATTGTTATCCTTTTTCAGTGGAAACTGGTGCATGTAAAGCCTATATTGCACAATGAACCAGGATAGTAGGGGTTAAATTAAAGGCTGTTTCGTTCATTGTTCTCATGATTTTCGATCCTGCTCCGCGCAAGAGGTTACAATCTGGAAAACGATTGTGCATCATCATCATACCCACAGTTGGCATCGCCGGTCTTCTGTGAGAGAATTTTCATGCTGGATTTGAAATGAGATTACAAGATGGTCCACTCAATTGACTTAATGGATTTTAAGAGACTAGATCCTATTAATGCAGTTGGTGCCCTGGGGTGCCTCTCCCAAGTGCAGACAGGCTAATCTGCCATGCAAATTAAATCCAGCCTCAAGATGCACAGCCCTGGTTAATGTGATCCATTACATAGCTTACTTGTTTATATCTAATATTGTAACAGAAATAGGCTTACAAGCAGCAGGGCTGCTGAATAGAAAAGTAAATTACTAGGAAAATGAGGTTTCAGACTCCCTTCCCTTCTCACATTTTCTTCCTCTTCCTGAGCTCTTAGCTCTGAGGAAAGCAGCGTTCAGTGGCACAGGGACGCATCTATCCGTGTTAGCGCCAAAAGTGATTTTAATGATGAAATCCAGCTAAACAAGCCGACTGAAATTCCAATTAAGAATATCAGACAGTAACACGAGAAAGCCACGCAGTATTCAGGGATGGAAGGCAATGCGAGGGACAGGGGGAAGGCATTGCTTGCTTTTTCTGTGAGGATGTAATGTGAATTCTTTCCTTAGAAGAAAGGGCTTGATTTGAGGTAGTTAGCCTTTTGATCTTCTTTCTGAAATTCATGGTCATTGTACAGGCAAATATAAATCTCATCTGCAGGAACAGGTTGATTTTTGTGCCTGGCAAATCGTATTAGCGGTATGCATGCTGTGGGGAATCATAAGAGGATTTCTGTTTGCTCTCTTGCTGGGTTTTGTCATTTTGGTTGTTTGCATGTATATGTGTATTATGGGGAAAAGGCACATTGCCAGAAGTATACAAAGACAAAGAAGATATGATGGACATGAATGGGCGGTAGTAGTCAAAATAGTTAGCTTTTGCTCAGTGTCATCTACAAGCATTGACAGGAAGAAAAATGCCCTTTTAATAGCTACTGTATTTATATCAAAATGTAATGGAGCTAAACATAGAATGAACATGCAGTATGTAACAGTGAAATGTGTCCTTTAATATTTCTGTACTCTGCAGACTACTCCTACCTCCCATGTGTCATTCGGTTATACTCTCTGCAATGACTTTTTCTTCCAGATTACCAAAGAGGACACCAGGCCGGAGATTTTCAGGACATCTGATCAGAAATATTGAATGCTCATTTTACAGATTTTGCTGAGAAAGCAATTCAGTTTTGGTCCCAACATTTTAAACGCCCCCCATATGTCCTCTTACACTTATGTCACAGAACCCAGGTAGTCGACATACAGTACTGATGCTCCATAGGTATTTAGGTTTGCTCGTGGGGTATTTGATATCTTGTTGCAATCAATTTATCAAAGCAAGTTTTGAGATTAAACATTTTAAATTAATATATATGCAAACCTGAATAAACATTTTTAGTAATCACAAGCAAAAGGGAGTGTTTGAAAACAGTTATTAACAAAAATGAAATACTCCTTGATCCTATTCAATCCTATTTTGTGATCACCCACGCCGCCCGAGCACTTATTTTTTCCAGTGTGGGTGAGAAGGGGGGGCGTAATTGTGGTTGCGGTGGTGATTTGGAGAGTCTGTTAGGTGAGGAGGTGACCTGGCATCAGGGGAGGGGACCACCACAAGCTCTTGCACTCCACCCCATTGCATCACCATAATATTGTTATTACGCGGTGCTGCGTGGTGCTATAGGTCCGCCAGTTTGATCCTACAGCAAGGAAAAATGCACCCACATAATACTTTATACTTATATTATGTGGTATAGCGGCGGAGGATGGGGCCGACAGTGAGCAGAGTGTCTGGAGAGGATGAGACGCTGTGGCGGATTTTATCTGGCAACAGTGCCATCTAGTGTCAGACATTGGACCTATAGAGGAAAAGGACAATTTCGGACATACTCAACATAAGATTGGGAAGGGTTACATTTCAATCCTATGTCTGACCTTGCCCAACACAATGATTTTTGGTAACCTAAAATAGATTATGAGAACCTTTGGGGGGTGCAGATTTATGATTTACTATGAAAATGTAAGATCATTTCAAGTAAGTCATCAACCTTTTTTGTGTTTCTGAAATCTACGCACTCGTCAATTGTGCCCCTGTGCTGTTGCTTCCCCCTGCAGCCCACTCACTCTGCTATCACACTAACAGTAGAGCTCTGTTTCTTGGTCAGGAACCAATTTCATTGGCTTCTAACCCTGTGATCACTTTGATCACAGTGATCATAGATCTTTGTTTTAGAAAAAAAAGTCTCTGGTTCTTAAGGCGCCAGAGACTCAGTACTAAAGTGGTTAAAGTACAATTAAAACCAAAACTGAAGAAGGTAAATTTGTAAAGCCATCACGTTGATAAGTGTAAACTATAAGTGTTACTTTGTAAGTGAACATGTTTTAGTCTGTAAACCCCATTGTGTAGCTATGCATTACTGCAGCTGTTCATAAATACATGTGACTACAGGTTATACACCACTAGTATGTTTACTTCCTGTTTTAGGATTGAAGTCAAAGTTGCTTACCACCTACTTCCTGTGAAGCACAATTCCATCTCCTCATGTAGACACACGATTCATACTGTTCTCTGGGGCTTCTGGGAAATGTAATATGGCATCTATTCTTCTACTTTGGCTTTCACATGTCCCATCTGATTGATTCCTCAACCATTTGAATCCAGAAAACACAGGATGTAACCAAATTGCATGATCCATGAAGAATGTATTTTCTCTACAACTTATTTGCTTATATTCTCTTATTAACCTGAGTGCTGTTTAAAATTGCTTTGATCAGTTGGGGATTTTAGTAGGGATTTAAATGAGAAGATTGAAATTAGCACAAAAGAACCTACTTTTTGATTGTGATTTTCACCATGTACACATTCAAGCATAAGGCCTAGTAGGGTGACAACCTGATACTTTTATACATGAGGCTGAATGGTGAATCAGTTACAGAGATTTCCATGCATTAAAACTTGACATCACTACACGTTGTCACATGGTACAGGCGCTTGCATTGACAATTGAAAAAGACAGCAGGCAACGGAGAAGGCGAGGATTCACTGAGGTGTGGCAGGTGAGCCTTCAACACTCACAATGGGCATGGGGGGACACCTACACTTGGAAGGGGGGGGGGGTGACACTGGGATGGTTTCCAATAGATTTCATGCTGAATCCTATTGGAAGAATTTGTCTGCGTATGTGTGGGCAGGCAAATAGATCCTTCTTACATCAGATTCGATCAGAGCAGGATCTTGTGGTCAATCGGGTGGCAGATTGACAGGTGTATGGCCACCTTAAATCTATTTAGGTGATTATTTGTATTCATATGATCTAAGTAATGTTGCTGTCTGCATATGCCTCTCCAGGCCCAGTATTAAGTATACGCTTCAAAACTAGTGCAACTTTATAAATGCAAGTTCTAAATTTTGTGCAGAATTAATGTGGCCATCCTTACTTAGGAACAAGGGAGGGCAAAAGACAAAAGGGTTCATTTTTTTAAGTTAATTTAAGCATTTTATGTGATTTTAACAGCCATGATCTTATCAGGGTTTGGCTATGGAAATTAAACCAGTAATTATATTTCCCCTTCTTGAAATGTAAAATAAAGTGTGGTATAAAATGCATTAAAAATGTAATGCAAAGTGTAATTAATGTTGGGAAAAAAAGTACATTGCGTCATTAACTTTTTTATTAATATTCTCACACAATGCAATTTCAGAGCTTGGTGCCACTCCATTTCACACACTGAAATATCTGCTACTGTGTCTTCCCTGATACCTTTCACCTCGCCTTTAATGGGATGGCATTGTTCCTACGAAATCACAGCTCAATCATTCATCTGTGGCACCGTGAATAGAAACTAGACTCATTTCTTTGTAACCCTTCCCCTGCCACAGAGGACTGTGTTCTTGCCATCGTCCTAGCGTTCTTTTGCAGAGGACCTTCCTATAGCTCCTGTTGTTATCTACATATTTGTGTAGTTTATATGTTTGGTGCTGATTTAGTTGCTATAAAACAAAATCCCACATTAAAATGTTTTTAGCTGTAGTTTTCTTGATGTGGCCTCTGAGGTATAAGTTTGCTGTTGCTCATGAAGATGTTGAAGGAGCAGGCAAAATATGCATAGTGCTGCTATAGAGAGCCCCTTCCTTACAAATATGCAACCAGTTTAGACATTGCTTGTGATGCCAGAGCAGGTCTGAGCTATTTAGGGCTTCTAGTCTATTATAAAAGCTTTTTACAGTAACCCATGATGGCCAGGTCAGAGAGAAGATCATGGCCGATCCCAATGGTATGCCAATGCATTCAAGGATGAACAGATGTCTCACCACCTGTCCTGCTAGGTAAAAGATCTGAGCATTGACAGCCAGGGGAAGACAGTGATACCTATAGGTCATATATCAGCATAAGCAGCAGGTATTGAGTAAAGCTGGCAATAAGCAAGGCTTTAATCGTTAGACATTTTGCCAGCATGCACACCCATTGGATATGGATAGGTTGACTTTTGGAGCCTGTGAATTATCGGGTTTGAGCATTGAAAACAGATAAAGAAAAACAACCTCTTTGTAGAAACAGAAATATTTAAAGGACCTCTATCATGAAAATCGTAAAATGTAAAATACATGTAAACATATACAAATAAGAAGTAAGTTTCTGCCAGAGTAAAATGAGCCATAAATTACTTTTCAATGTGGGCAATAGGAATACACTGTCTGGTACACAGAGAGCACAATGGGGGCAGTGGAGGCACAGGAGGACAATAGGGTGACAGTAGAGGCACTGAGGGACACAGAGTTCCAACTTACAATAATTGGATTCAGTTTAAGAACGTGCTCCTATCTGATTTGTTAATTGGGGACTACCTATACCAGCTTTAATGTTATTCTCAATCTACAAGACAAAAAGTTGGGGACCTCAGTAATGTTTAAATAAAAAGAAAATACTGTGAAAATAGCACAGAGACAATATTTAAAATGTCAAAACTCAGAAATAGTATTGTTTTATCCTACTAATATAATACATGGGAAAGTTCGGATGTTTGGATGTTTGTTACTCGATCACACAAAAATGGCTGAACGGATTTGAATGAAATTTGGCACACACATAGTACATTACCTGGAATAAAGTATAGGATACTTTTTATTCCCATAACCAAAAAGGGGGCGGAGACAAATAGAAATTTCACTGGAAAATGTTAACTGCAGCCATTCTTACACTGTTAATGGCAAGGTTCTCAAACTTTGCACAGTTGGTCATTGGGTGACTGGGATTAATATTCAGAAAGGTGGGAGGAGCCTACAAAAGCCAATCATAATTCACCTATTGATTTTCAAGGGGAATATGTAATTGCTGCTATTCTTGCACTGTTAATGGCACAAGCCTTAAACCTGGTACAGTTGGTCATTGGGTGACTGGGGTTCAAATTTAGACAAAGGGGTGGAGCCACAAACAGCCAATCAGATTTGTTTAATCTCAATGCAAATTATTGATGCCAAAGACCGCAAAGAGCACAAACTTGGTCATTGAGTAATTGTGTGTTAGGGTTAGAAAAAGTAGGCGGAGCCAATACCAGCCAAATACATACCCGAACAATGTCAGGAAATCAGTGGGTGGAGAAAAATATAAATTTCATTGGGAAAATGTAAACTGCAGCCATTCTTACACTGTTAATGGTGGGGTTCTCAAACTTTGCACAGTTCGTCACTGGGTGACTGAGATTAATATTCAGAAAGGTGGGTGGAGCATACAAAAGCCAATCAAAATCCACCTATTGATTTTTAAGGGGAATATTTAATTGCTGCAATTCTTGCACTGTTAATGGCACAAGCCTCTTGCACTGTTAATCACCTGTACCTGGTACACTTGGCCATTGGGTGATGTGAGGGGGCGGGGCCAACACCAGCCAAATACATACCCGTGCAACGCCGGGCGTCCAGCTAGTATAAAAATATTTGCTCATTTTAAGTCTGATGTCAGTAACCAGTTTCAAAAAAGTTGAGACGAGGCAACAAATGACTGGTACATTGTGTAATGCTAACCTATGATGGGATATCTTATGCCTGGTACACACCATGCAATTTCCCATCAGATTTTAGGTCAAATTGATCATTTCCAAAAGGTCCAATCTGATTTCCGATAGATTTTCTGATCATTTCTGTACAAAATCAATCAGACAAACAATCGTAAATCATATTGGACCTCTCAGAAATCCTAATTGATTCAACCTCAAATGTATTATTATATTAGTATTATTCGATATAAATGGAAAATTGCATGGTGTGTACCAGGCATAAGAACTAACTGGATTCATCATTAATAACAGGTCAACAGGTTAAGTCTGTCAGAAGTAACGATGGCGTGGTTATTAAAAAGAAGCAGTAATGAAACACTTGGCAAATATGGCTCTATCTGAACTTAGTTGAAGAGTGACATCAATTTACAAATATTGTTACAATATTTGGTATGGTTTTGTACTATTTTCAGTTAAATATAAGATTTACATGATTTGCATCAAAAGCATGATTGGGTACAAAATGAGCATCCCAGTCTCTCAGAAGTAAAGATGGGTAGGGGTACACCACTCTGTGACACACTATGGCTATCATTCATAAAAGTGTGTTCGGTAAAAAAAAATCCAGGCGGGAAAATAGTATTTTAGACATCTGTGTGCTAATTCATAAAACTATTTACAGTTGCGATAGAAGTTCGGTATTTTCCCAAACTAGGCTGGCGGTAACATGAGAAGCTGCCTGAGTTGTTACATTTTCTCCTGCAGAGACAGCGTTACAATAAAAGAGGCATCCCCAGCTTTCCTTTAGATGTGCATTTTTTTTTTAAAACTGCCTCTGTTTGCTCTGAATCTGCGCTGAATCTGTCCATTAGTCTTTCTAAACAATCTATTTAATTGCCACAGCTAAGAAGAACTTCAAGAAATGTTACACATGCAGGCTTTCTGATGTGAAATATATCTGAAAACAGGCAATGAAAAGAACTCCCCTGGGGGGTACTCACCTCGGGTGGGGGAAGCCTCCGGATCCTATTGAGGCTTCCCCCGTCCTTCTCAGTCCCAAGGCGGTGGCGAAAATCCTCCCGGAGCAGCGGCGATGTAAATATTTACCTCTTGGCTGCAGCGCAGGCGCAGCCACAGTATCCGCTCTTCTCACGGAGATAGGCGAAAATAGCCAATCTCCGTCACGCCTGTGCAGTAGAGCGGACCCGATGGAGATCGGCTATTTCCGCCTATCTCTGTCAGAAGAGCCGCAACAGCGCCCCCGCTGGAGCCAGAAAAGGTAAATATTGCACTGTGCGACAAATTGTCGCCTGTGCGTTCAGGGGGCTGCAGCGAGACCACCGTGGGATACAGGAGCACGGGGGAACCCTCGATAGGGTCCAGAGGCTACCCCCTACTGAGGTGAGTACCCCCCAGGGGAACTTTTTTCAGTACAGGTTTTCTTTAACTTTGCTCTTATCCGCAAGCTTATCACATCTTGAAAAGCAAACGGTATTCTCCGTCCCAATACCGCCTGCTCTAATCTTTCTGAATTGACATTTAGTGACGTGTTGAGATAATCACTGCTCAAGGCGGTAATTTACCTCACTGGTTCACCACACAAGGTGGTAATTTACCTCACTGCTCAGTAATTTGAGCTTTTCATGCAGTAACAGTTTTTATGCATTGACATTTTGCTAAGTGCTCAGTAAAGTCAGCTGTTTTCAGCATTACTGCATGCGGGAATGCTTTATGAATGATAGCCAATGTAGGCAAATTGTGCAGCTATTTAGGGGGGCTGTTCCTCAATATACACTAAAATAGCAAAGACTCTAAGGATATTATTATTTTCAATATTGTACAAAGAAATCTATGGCAAAATCCAGTAGTAGATGGCCATGATTTTTGGGACCTTAAGTGGCACTGCATTAAAAACGTATATGATTTTCTAGTGGAGATGCTTTCTGGGCTTGAGAACGCTTTCGAAAATGTTTTGTAAACAGTTCTTTGCTGTATCCGGAACTGAACAGCAAGTTAAAACTTTACCATGTAAAGAAATCAGACATAATTGTGATCCAGAAACACTGCCACCTTCTCTGTGCCTGAGCTCATTAAATGGGATAAAATGAGGTAGTAAACTACCCTGTGGTCTGAAGAATCAATATTATAAATATTTTTTTGGAAACCTGCATACTTTTAGTTTAAACCATACCTGAACTAAAAAAAGTTTGCGGTAATTCATTCTACATGTAGCAGCAACAGAAAATAGAACCTCCTTGAAGTCTCATATTTCTATTTGAAATTTAAGGGATTAAACTTATCTTTAAAGTTTGCACAGCAGACATTTTAGTGTGATGTAATATTGGGTTCATTTAACTGCAAACAAAAAGAAATAATGCAATTTAAACTTTTCAGCTCTCTATGTACTGTCAGAAGTGTTTGCCCACACAGATAAAACTAATTTGCTTCCGTTTATTCTTCCTGAGAGTTACCTTGTTTTCAACCTGCTGTTCAGTTACTTATTTTGCTCTCTTAACTCTTTGAATAATTATTAGGCACATAGGCAGGTTCATATAATATTATTACTGTGCCCACTTATAATGTACTCATGTTTGTCTCATCATGTCTAGTCATTTCAGGTTCACTTTTTAAGAGGCGAAGGGCTCACCCAGCTTGTTATCAGAACTAAGTTCAAAAGCCAGCATCTTTGATGACATGGGTGCTTGTACAATTGGTAAGGCACCATAAATGCAGAATGATATGTGTGTATAGAGTTTGGAGCAACATATCCTGCCATTCAGGTGATGTATTTTCCAAGGATAAACTTGCTTTTTTCAGCAAGACAATGTAAACCCACAATGTGCACGTATTACAACAGCATGGTTCCAAAGCAAAAATGTCTGGGGGCTGAAATGTCTTGGCTGTAGTTCAAAAAAATATGAGAAAGGAAAACCCTGAACTGTTAAGCAGGTGAAACCCGATGTATCATGCAACAATTGAACACATTTTGAATTTAAAAAATACAATTGGTCTCTGCAGTTACTAAATATTGTATTTAGAGTGTTGTGAACAAATTATTATTATTATTTATTGAATTTATAAAGCGCCAACATATTATGCAGCGCTGGACATTAACTAGTTGTGATAGAGCACAGGAATAAACATGCCCTTATCCAAACTTTTTGAATAGTGTTATTGGGCTCAAGTTAAAAAGGATCATGTCATTTTATTTAGCTAGTTTTGTACTAATCTGAATTAAATATAGGATTTAGATGATTTACATCACATTCTGCTCTTTTTACATTTTACACAGTGTCTAAGCTTTTTTTGTAACTTCTAATGCTAGGTACACACCATACAATTTTCTGGCAGATTTACCTGCCAGATCGATTATTTCCAACATGTCCGATCTAAATGTCGATCGCTTTATCTATTTTCCGATCATTTTTTAATTGTTTTTGGATCGATTTTCATTCAGTTCTAAGAAAAGTGATAAAAAAAATAAAAAAAAAATATTCAAAACACAATTGGAAAATCGAAAAATCTATCGAAATTCAGATCGAATATGTTGGAAATAATCAATCTGGCAGGTAAATCTGCCCAAAAATTGTATGGTGTGTATCTAACAGGTAAAGTATCTGTTCCAAAAAGAAAACTACTGGCTAAACTGTCAGTAGGAACCAGAGTTTATAAGGCTATTAGCTCATAGTTTACATTGGTGGGTGGCTAATGAATTGTTTCCACATTTAATTTGAACTCTGATAATATATGGGAAGTTTTATTTTTAGTCTAATTAACTTTTTTTTTTAGCATATAAAAACCCAGCCTGTTGCTGTTTTCATCATTTATGCAGTGTGCATATCGTTTTGTATATGGGCTTCCTTAACCTATTTTGGTTCCTGGACGTAGAAACTACGTCCAGGAACCATGCGCGCTGCCGCGCGCTCCCGCGGCCGATCACGCGCGTGCACGCGCACTCCCGGCCGCGGATTCGGTAGCCACGGAATCAATGTATCGGGCTATGGTGCCCGATCACTGATTCCTCTCCCCCGCTGAAAAAGCGACAGCTGCTCTCGGAAGCTGTGCTTTTTCTGGCTGTTCCATCCCCGATGCGTCGCTCTAAGCGTGTGTTACGCTTAGAGCGAAGTCATGTAAACAAACTCATGGCCGCCATATTGTGGCCAAAAAGTAATACTTCACCTGAAAGTAAAAAAAAATAAAAATTAACACACATTTACATTATAAATCTATTGTTTACCTCCCACCCTCCCAAAACTACCCAAATAAAATGTTTACTATAAAAAAAAAAACATTACAATAAAAAAAAAAAAACATGTAAATATTTACCTAAGGGTCTAAACTTTTTAAATATCAATGTAAAGATGAAATATTTCTATATTTTTTTTATTTTAAAGTTGTAAATAGTGATAGATGCAAAATGGAAAAAATGCACCTTTATTTCCAAATAAAATATTGTCGCCATACATTGTGATAGGGAAATAATTTTAACGGTGTAATAACCGGGACATATGGGCAAATACAATACGTGAGTTTTAATTATGGAGGCATGTATTATTTTAAAACTATAATGGCTGAAAACTGAGAAATAATGAATTTTCCCATTTTTTTCTTTTTCTTCCTGTTAAAATGCATTTACAGTAAAGTGGCTCTTAGCAAAATGTACCCCCCAAAGAAAGCCTAATTGGTGGCGGAAAAAACAAGATATAGATCAGTTCATTGTGATAAGTAGTGATAAAGTTATAGGCTAATGAATGGGAGGTGAACATTTCTCACGTGAAAACGACGGAACGCGAATGGGTTAAAGGGGTACTGAAGTAAAAGGTATACGGAGGCTGCCATATTTATTTCTTTTTAAGCAATACCAGTTGCCTGGCAGCCCTGCTGGTCTATTTCTCTGCAGTAGTATCTGAATAACCCCAGTAACAAGCATGCAGCTAGTCTTGTCAGATCTGACTTTAAAGAGACTCTGTAACAAATTTTTCAGCCTTAGTTCTTCTATCCTATAAGTTCCTATGCCTGTTCTAATCTGCTCTGGCTTACTGCAGTCTTTCCTAACTGCACTGTCTCTGTAATAAATCAATGTATCTTTCCTCTGTCCTGTTTGTCGGGCTAAAGCTTGATTGTGTGGAATGTGCAGGGCTGCTTGTGATTGGTAGAAGCAATACACACCCTCTGCAGGCCCCCTGCATACTGTGAATGACTCACACACTATGCTTAGCTGAGCCTTTTAGAAGCTGGTTGGTTTGTTTGTAAACACTGCCTAAAACTGTTAATTACAAGCCAGGATTGTAGCAGAGAGTGGCAGAAACAGCACAGAGGGGCACAGGAGAAAATAATGAATAGAATGGTATGCTTTTTATTGTAAGAATATTAGAGTACAGATTCTCTTTAAAGTCTGAAACACCTGATCTGCTGCATGCTTGTTCAGGGGCTATGGCTAATAGTATTAGAGGCAGAGGATCAGCAGGGCTGCCAGGCAATTGGTATTGCTTAAAAGGAAATAAACATGGCAGCCTCCGTATACCTCTCTCTTCAGTTGTCCTTTAACTCTAGTATAGTTATGTTTTATAAATGGTTTTAAAAAGAAGCCAACAAGTAGCAGATAAGTGACAGAGGACAAGTCAAAACGCCCTGTCTGAAACCCAAGGATCCCATTCTGCTGGACCATTTAATTTTATATTTGTGCCTTTACCATTACAGCCAATTTGCATACACCTAAATGCCTTTCATTTAGGTTATTTTATCAAATAAAAATAATAATAGTTATTATTATTACTATGGAGCATTGTCCATTACAGCAATAAGCTCCTCTCTTGCCTTGCTTATTTTGTGTAAAAACCACAAAACCTGCATTCAGAGATCTACCCTAGTTTTAAGAATAAATTAATTTCAGATATCATTGGTGACTTGGGATCCATTCACACTAGAAGTGGCACTGCTGCTGGCTAGACTACCGCATTATTGTTATAATTATTATTATTATTAATAATAATATATATAGCATCAACCTCTTCTGTTATGATGTATGAATACATATTTTACAAACAAGGTGGACAAATGAGCAACATGAATACTAAATATATATAAACGGGACCAGCAGCAAATACAGCAATACCAATATACAATAGAAGGTAAGGCTCCACCCATTAGAGATTACAGCCTAAAGCCAGGCATATGCAGGTAAGTGTAGAAATCCTTAAGATCCTTCCCCCTATACACACCTGTAGAAGAAGGACAATTACATCGGGGAACACATATGCGCTCAAAGGAATTATCATTTTAGCTGAGGAAAATGTAAAGTGTGCATGTAGTTGACAGCAAACCTGAACTCAGAACTTCATCTCTGCTCTAAAAGTTCAGCAACAGCATAATAACCTTTAAAGAAAAACATTTCTTTGTCTCAGCTGATACAAATCCTGCAATAAATCTTCAGATTGTCTACTTCCTGCTTTCATGGGAGCAGACATATTGTTAACATCCTATATTTACAAATGAGCTCTCTGTCATGGCAGTCAGCTGACACAGCTAAGGGATCAAATTACTTATTGTGCTTAGTCACAAATGAGGGGGGATTAGAAAGGCGAAACTCTCTAAATACATATAGGGTGCATTTCTATGTTTTCCTTCTGGCCAGTGCAAGAGTTCAGATCCACTTTAAAGGGATAAGGGGTGGAGATAGTAATATCATGTGGGGGAAGGAGGTTCAGTAAGTTGTATTGTCAGAATTCTAGCAGTTTATTTATGCAGGAAAAGCTGTCATATGTATATGTTTTAAGTTTTAATGTTCTTTGAAAAATCTCATTGTAAACTGTAACGTTAGAGTACTTCTTTAAAATATTGCTCTGTGACATCTCAGCATATTCCAGGCAGTGAAACTCATCATTATTTTATTATTTTAGTTACAGAAGCTAAAACATTTTTGTTTATGTTACAAGAATTTTTCAAATGTCAAGGTTAGACAGTGTACTGTGTGAAGACTGAAAAGAGGAAGTTTAAAAGTTACATTACTGCAGCAAACATATATGTATATTTGCTCAGTTATTACATATAAATATTAATAATCAATACAGTCCTTCTAAAGAAAGAAATAATTATTGTAAAACCGTATAATTACATATAATAGAATTTATTACTTTGAAATACAATTCAAATGCTGGATTCTGCCAGTGATAAAGACAGTGAAACTTTTATAAGATTATTTTAACTTGTAAGCTAGAAGATTGTTGACATGTACTTGTTACAAGGCCGTTACAGCCAGCAAGAAAAGATAAAATTTTCCAGCCAGAGAAAGTCAAAATATGAAAAGTATAAACAAAAAGAAGGGGTTTTCCCACTTATTTAAAAATATCTAATAGTGACATCTGCCGGTGGAAATTATTAAATGTACTTATTCATAAGAAAGACAAATATATATTGAAGGTATATTATGTTTTAATATGCAATTATATCCTATATGATTAATTGTTTTAAGAAGAATTATATAATAAGCTTTATATTTAAATGAGTATATTAGAAGCCCTGTGTACTTCAATAAGCATTACATTACTATATCTTTAATTCACAGATTGTTTGGGTCAACCTGCCCTATTTCTTGTTTGGGAAAGGACAGATTTTAAATGTCAAAGATAGCGAGTTACGCATAGAAGTTTCAGCCAATCAGAACCTGGGATTTAGGGAAATTCCAGATTAGGCAGCCATATTGCATCCAATCAGAAGCTGAAAGCTCATAGTTTGCACTAGCCTAACAATCTCCTGAGAAGACACACGAGGCAGAAGCTACCTTCCCACATGTGGTTCTAGATCAGGGGTCAGGAACCTTTTTGGCTGAGTGAGCCAGAAACGCCACATATTTTAAAATGTAATTCTGTGAGAGCCATACAATATGTTTCAAACTGGGACAGTGCGCATGTGCAGCAGCGGGCTCACGTCCCTGTTGCCATGGTGATGTGTATGCAGTTTATCGGCCGGGCAGCCAAAGTGTCAGACACGTCTTCAGCTTCTCTTGGGTTTCAGCAACATCAGCAATTTTCAGATTGTGCAATTAGCTAGCTGACTGGGGGGTGGATTCACTTTGCAGGACGAGATCAAGTGACTGTCAAGTGACAGGCAGCCTATTGGGCCAATCGAAGTGCGGGGATCTCGACCTACAAAGTCACTGGACCTGGCAGGATCCAGGGTGGGAAAACTGGAGCAACTGTTAGTTTTGGGGGAAGCACGAGTACGTTCGCAGTGCATGCTACAGCACTACTTTGAAAATTTTTGAAAATGTTACTTGCGCTGCCACACTACGGTGCGCTGCTTGAGCAGTGTAGCTTTGTGAATCAATCCCTACTGATTTGTCTGTGAGCCAGATGTAGCCATCAAAAGAGCCACATATGGCTCCCGAGCCATAGGTTCCATACCCCTGTTCTAGATGCTGAAGAGATGACAGAGAAGGGGTAATATGGTTAATATTCTGGTGATTTACTTTATTAATTTTTCAGCATTACTTTCTGTTAAGATGTTAGCAAGAAATTTTTTTAGAAGCTATTTTTATGCTATTTCTTTAAGAAGTTTACTACAAGATTTACACAGCTACTATATACACAGCTATTAATACAGATGAGACTACTTTTCAGCCTATTCTACATAACATAACTGTTATATTCTTTTTGAATGTACTTAGAAGATTGATGATTGCTTGGCTCTAAAGCCTTGATGAGATGGAATACTGTTAGAAGGAAACACTACTTGGAACTGTTTATATTTAGTATATATGCTGTATGATAAGCAAATACAATTCTTTATACAAAATCATATACTGAGTGCTCTGATTCATTTCAAGGTATACCGTCAATCTATAATTACTGTTATAGAGGGTTCAGACCTCGCTATGCTGGATTTATATGATAGCAAAGCTTTAAAGACCGGTCCTTTACTGAGTTAGCAATCATTAACCTCCTTGCCGGTCTAAAAAATCCGGCAAGGAGGCAGCGCCGCACTTTTTTTTAATTTATTTCTTTTTAAATCATGTAGCGAGCCCAGGGCTCGCTACATGATAGCCGCTGAGCGGCGGCATCCCCCCACCCACTCCGATCGCCTTCGGCGATCAGAGTATGCAGGAAATCCCGTTGAGAACAGGATTTCCTGCAGGGCTTCCCCGGTCGCCATGGCGACGGGGCAGGATGATGTCACCGACGTCATGGACGTCGGGACGTCACAGGGAATCCCGAACCGCCCCTCAGCGCTGCCTGGCACTGATTGGCCAGGCTCCGCAGGGGTCTGGGGCGGGGGGGGGGCGGCTCGGCGCGGCGGGTAGCAGCGAATCGGCGGCGATCGCGTACTACACGCAGCTAGCAAAGTGCTAGCTGCGTATAGGAAAAAAATTATGCAAATCGGCCCAGCGGGGCCTGAGAAATCCTCCCGCGCAGGTTACCCCGAGCTGAGCTCGGGATAACCGGCAAGGAGGTTAAAAAGGCAAGAACCGCTCAGGTTTTTGACAGTATATAAGACTGAACTACAGTATATGCTTTATTCATAGCATTGTTAGAAGCAATTGTGTTTCAGTAATATGTTATATTTTTGCTTGAAAAACTGAGTTTTTAGGTTGCATTTGAAAATGATCTAGAGTAAAGAGTCTAACTGACTTAGGGATGGAGTTCTAGAAGGTACAAGAGGCACATAATAAGTCCTGTATGCAAGAGTAGAAAGACATAACTAGGGTGGAGGAGACTTGGAGGACATTGTCAAAGTGTAGATTGTAGGTAGTATGATGTCTGGAAATGAGTATACGAATGTATGAAGGAGCCATATTGGAGAGGGTTTTGTAGGCAAGACTAAGAAGCTTGAACTGTATCGTTTGTTTGATGGGCAATTAGTGGAGAGACTGATGAAGAGAAGCAGCCAGTAGCGTTACTTTGGGGTAGGAGACCCCGCACTTGCAGGAGGCTCAGCGTAGAGGAAGGACCTAAACCTCTTTCTTCTTCCTCCTCCACCAGAACCCCCTTCCCATGATCCCCTGTTTGTGCCAGCTCAAACCAACAGATCAGCACTGAAGCAGTGATGGCCAGGGCTTACCTTGCCCACCGTATCTTTGACACTCCTGCAGCAGCCACTAAGTGGCCTTTGTCCTTAAGGCCTCTGTCTTTATACTGGTCCTCAGAACCTCACATTACTTCATGTGACATAGCTGCAGCAGGAGTACCGGAGAGAGATGAAAGAGGTAAGCCACTGCCGTCACTGCTGCCCCACTGATCTAGATAGTGTACTGGTTAATGGCACCGCCTTTGACATGGGAGACCAGGGTTCGAATCCTGGCTAGGGTCAGTACCTATTCAGTGAGAAGTCCTTGGGCAAGACTTCCTAACACTGCAGGGTGGCCCCTTGAGTGCACCTTTAGTGGCTGCAGCTCTTGAGCGCTTTGAGTCCAACAGGAGAAAAGCACTATACAACATTTAGGATTATTATTATTTGGATGAATGGACACAGCTTTAGGAGCACGGGAGTGGGGGTCTAATAGAGAAGGAAGAATTTTGAGCCCCTTATCCCCGCTGAGCATGAGTGGGGTATTGAATGTAGGAAGTGGGGCCCCCTAAAAGTATAGTGGGGAGGGGGGGTTGAGATGTAGTTATGCCCCTGGAAGCAGCAATTGTTGAGTGAAAGGGGAGATGGATGAGTTGAGTAGCAGAGTTCAGGACATACTGAAGAGTTGCAAAACAATTCACTGGTATTCCACAGAGGAACATGTTGCAGTAGACCAATTAGGATATATTGTTAGTGTGCAATACCATTTTAGATGTGTGCTGGATCAGTAAAGAAACATTTTTAATGTGTTTTTAGTTGGAGACAACAAGAGCTGGTTATCTTGTTAAAAGGACTTTAGCATGAGAGTGCCTAAACAAATATTACCCCATAGAAACAAGCCTGAGGGGTCTTTGTTATTGAGGTATTGTCAATGTTAATTGTTACCTCGGGCAGGAAAGCTGAATCAGAAGGTGGTTACAATTTATTTGTTGTCTAGAAATAGCTTAAGAAAATTAGAAGACATGAAAGAGGAAATAGTGTGGAGACCCTCAGCAGTGCAAGACGTTAAAGCATATAGATCAAGGGCAGAGAGATACATTTGAGTGCCATGCATACGCATTGGCCCATATGCAATTCACTTTTTCTCCTGAGTTTTCTGCTAGGTGATATTTTTAAACTTGTCAATAAAATGCCTTCTAAGCCACCAGAAACCAAGAAAATGCTCAAAATAATTTTATTAGTCCTTTTTCACCTACTTTTTGGTATTTTTTTTGTTGAAAAGTGCTGGAAAGTTATGTAAAATCGAAGATTAAAACTGTCCAAGATAATCAGTGCAGATGGAGAAAACAAGAAGTCTGAGGGCTGAGTCATGCTGAACTCTTAGGCCCGGTTCACATTAGCGTTCGCTATCAGGATTTTCCGAACGGATCCGGAACGCATACTGTACAAACGGAACGTACGTTCCGCATAGCAATGTAATGTCTATGCGGACGTTCACACGCGTCCGTTCCGTACGTACCGGAGCCGGATCGGATCCGGACTCCGGACTCTTTTCCAACATGCGCTATTTTTTGGGTCCGGATCTCCGGCCCACGCATCCTGACCGGAGCCTGACCGGAGCCTGACAGCACCATCCGGAACACAGAAACCAATGGGAAACGGAAGGCACAGAACACACTGCCTACAAAAACCTGACGTTCTACCCCACTTCCTATGCATATCCAAGCGGCCATTTCGGATGGGGACACATGGGCCAAGCATGTCTGGAGTGGAGCAGCAGTGACAGACGTGCTGGAGCTGTTTTGGCAGAATGTCGGAGGTGGAGGTGAGGCCTACAGCGGAGGAACCTGATTCTACAGGTGCACCAGGTGCACCTTCTGCTGACCCGAACATTTTTTTATTTAATTTCGCTATTTTTTGCCCACGGATCCGGATGGCAGCCTGATGCATGCCTGATGCAAACGGACCGGATCCTGATCGGATCCTGATCGGAACCGTACGGTTCCGATCAGGATCAGGTCCTGATCCGATCAGGATCCGATCAGGATCCGGTCCGTTTGCAAGGCAAAACGCAAGTGTGAATGGGACCTAACAAAAAGAAATGAGGAGGGATGACCTGGTTTTAGAGTGGGCAACATTAAAAGTCTTTCTAATTAGAACTAGATAACTGGAGCCAAAAATATATACAATGTGTAATACATTGTATTTGCATTGTACTCATTAACATTGTTATTGCTGAAATTATAGGTTAGATACATCTTTGAAGAAAAGCCAACACCTACCTCCATTTACCTCCATTCAAACTTAAAAAACTTACAGTTTTCTAGTTGATATATACCTGTTGGAAGGTTGATATTCCATGATTTCATAATCAGCTCTTTTCATTGAGGTGTGAGCTCCGTGGAGAGGTTACTGCAAACCCAAGTGAGAACTGGTGTTCACCACTTGAGCTAACAGAGGAATCAGAGCACCCCCCCCCCTCCCTACACACACACACTTGGGGGTCACAGTGTTCCCTGTTTTCTCTGGAATGTTCTTCAAATCTTTCATATAGGACTTTCAAGTCTGAGAAAGCATGGCCCTGTATGCTTGCATAGGAAAGGATGAAATGTAGGGGCTCTTTCACATTAGGGCAGATTTTCTGCGTTTCAACGCAAAGGGTAAAGTTTGCGTTACCCAAGGTGAAATTAAAGTCTTCGGCCGACGCTAGCTTTATGCGTTACAATGTTAGTCAATGTAAAACGCACACTATGCGCGTTTTTAATCCGTTAACGCAGGCAATCAGTCCCAGAATGCAACAGAGGAACAATGTAGAAAGTTGAAAACTAAAAGAAAAAAAAAATTACCTGCGTTTTTCTATGTGCTGCAACGCATTGAAAACGGATTAAAAACGCACACTCACTGCAGTGCAACGCATATCAAAACGCATTAAAACGCATACAACAAAACGTATGCTCTGAGCATTCTCCAACGCAAGCTCTGATGTGAAAGAGCCCCAGTAGGCGCTGGGCCAGATAATTCATACAGCCTTGTGTATCTCCAACACTGATTGCCTGATGAAGCGGGCATTTGACCCGTGAAACGCGTTGCATGCCTGGAGATTCTATAATAAATTATATTGTTTATATATAACGGCTCATTGGCTGGTCTTTATATATCTGAGGGTGGTATCCACCAACCCCCCTCCTTTTAAACTGATTTTAGATGGTTTTACTCTAATTTGGCGCCTCTGTTATCACAAATTTCAAACTAAAGGATAGTCAGAAGTGTCAAAAGCTGAAAAAAATGTTGTACAT
The DNA here is from genome assembly GCF_040937935.1 of Hyperolius riggenbachi. Classification (NCBI taxonomy): domain Eukaryota; kingdom Metazoa; phylum Chordata; class Amphibia; order Anura; family Hyperoliidae; genus Hyperolius; species Hyperolius riggenbachi. The sequence continues at coordinate 125,394,905 of NC_090655.1, read as the reverse complement.
TAGTAAAGAGGAAATTATTTAACCATTTCACTACTGAGGAATTTTCCCTTCTGTGTCAAAACAATTGTGAACTTACAATCTTGGCCAAAATTGTTGGCACCCCAGGAATTCTTCCAGAAAATCAAGTATTTCTCAGAGAAAAGTTTTGCAGTAACATGTTTTGCTATACACGTTTATTCCCTTTGTGTATATTAGAACAATACAAAAAATGGGAGGAAAAAAAGCAAATTGGACATAATGTCACACAAAACTCCCGGTTATAAAAACATTTAAAATATTTCCCTAGTACAATGTATGGCTCCAATATTTTATTTGGAAATAAAGGTGCAATTTTTAAATTTTGCATCTGTCACTAATCACAAGCCCATAATTTCATAAATGACATTAATATACCCTTTTGACATACATATTAAAAACGTTCAGTGCCTAAGGTAACTATTTATGTATTTTTTTAATTTGTCTTTTTTTTATATATGCATGTAATTTATTTAGGTAAGGAGGTAAGGAGTTAATTTTAAATGTTTATATGGGTCTGTTTATTAAAATAAATTAATGTAGGTGTAATTTTACTGTTTAGCCAGCTGCTTCTCAGAGGCTATGAATCCAAGTTAGATGCAAGGCGTCTCATGACCATTAGGGAACTACTTAAAAAGTGCAGATAATCTGTGGCAAGTTTTTGGGCAGCCTGGAACCTTTATGTTTACTCTTTTCAAACCCATAACAATGAATCCAAGGTACTTTTTAGGGGAGCCCCAAGCTCCATTAGAGCCAGGATAACACAGGCACAAAGTAATTAGAATGATAGGCTCCTGTGAGGTAAATATGGGCCTGCTTACCTCTCCTGTAGATAATAGTAGCCAGAACGACAGCTGACATTTAAAAAGTTTCTACAGAAACAGAGTCAGACAACATGTTTTGTGAGCTTTCCATGCTTCCTCAATAGTACCCAAAAAAGTGCAGTGCGGTTGGTGGTGATTAGACTAGAGTGCCTGTTAGCTCAATTACTCAACATCCACATTTAAAACGTTTTTAATTATTTTGGGTGCCTCCTACTTTCATTTACTGCGATACACCTTTGTTGGGACATTGTTTGTTAGCGAAGTGCCCTTTGGAGGCCTACCTAATCCTCTGGAGCATGACCAGTGAGGATCCTCAAAAACCAGAGCGGTGGCAGGAAATCCTCTGCAAACCTTATTGGTTGTTGCATCTCTATTGCAGCAAAAACAGCAAGAAATAGGCAGTGCTCCTAAGCTGCAAATGAAATGAAACCAACAGAAGTGTGCAGCGCCCACCAGGGACTTATACACACATCGAATGCAAATCAGGTGCAAACTATGCACTAACCCCTAATCTAAATAAATTGAACTGACAGTGGGCGACATTGCTGGAAGTGACGCAGCGGTGGAACGCAAGGAGTTTAGTAATTGCATCCCCGCTCTCCATGACACAATTAAATACTGTACTAATAGATGGAGGGGGAGAGCGCCTGGGGAGCCCCAGTTGAGGGGGGGGGGGAGTCTGACCCCCCTCCCCACCGCTGTGCCCGCTGCTCCTTTGTCCTGGCTGCTACCCCCTCCAGCTCGGCAGCCCCCCCATCCACGCAAATGCCACCCCCACCCACTTCTGCCGCCTGAGGAACCTGCCTCACCCTGCATCATGGGCGGCCTAAGGCTGGGCTCTGCACATCTATGCATCTGATCAATTTGGGTGCTGCCCATATTTGAAAGTGCTGACATTTCCTCCTGTTATACAGAAATGCATCTCTGTTGCAACCTAAAAACCTAAAAGGTGTGAGTAATCCTCTTTATCCAAAAATCCTCTGGTACTTTGACTTATTGCACTATAGCCTCCTGGTATTTGTTCCCTTTGAGCTTTCTTTGTCCTTGGAATCTCAGAGTCCATTGTACTCCAAAAAAACCCACCTTGGGTTTACTTTAAGGCTCCTTTAACACTATATCCATTGCTCTGCCTCACAACGGACAATATCATTGCAACACAATGTGCACAGTGTGAAAGGAGCCTTAATGAAACAATAACAGCAACCTTGATTGAAATATTTGATGTAAATACTTTTGCATTTTACGCTTTGTGTTATCATCTGGTACTTTTTTGTTGCGCTTTATCATACACTATACTGCCGCTTTAAATTCATAAGTAAAGTTTGAAATCTTGCAACAGATAGTTTCCCTGGCCCATTCCTCATTAACAATGTTCCTTGCCTTCCCTAATAAATATGTGTCAGTAATTTCTTAGTACTCTTGGCACAGACAAAAAAAGACATCGAAAAAAGCCCATACACTGCATTTTTACCAGCTCTCCATGCAAAGGCCTGGCTAAAAATAGACAAGAAAGGCAGCACATACCGTATATTGAGATGGGTAACACGAAAAGCCGTACAGTGTGTTCTGTGGGAACCACATATATTGATGAGTGTTTGTGAGTGAGGGGGGCTGTTTGTTTAAACAGATGGCAACAAATGGCATAAAATTATATACCCATAATGTCAGTTCATAACATTTTGTTCGACATACTTGATTTAATCGCTTAGCTGACGATTTTGCTTTTGGGCCCATATGGTGGCAAATGGCAAATGATCCCTCTTTAGACTGCAACTCCAATCTGGCACTTTTATAGCTGAGAAAGAAGGAAGCAGTAAGAGAGGGAAGATGCGGGGGAACGTGCCGACTGGAAGAATAAATGGTGAAAAGGGAAACGGGGATAATTACTTCATAAAAAGGGAGATCTAAAAGAGAAAGATTGAGCTGGTGAATGGGTGCAGATGCTGTAGCTTGCTCTCTGCTGTACACAGTGAAAGGTGATGCACACCCAGAATATAGGACTATACAGTGCTACGGGAATATGTGGATGATGAATTCCTATAGCCCAGACTTAACTGTATGTGCAGTAATCCCCTGGATTAGAGCAGGAATCACAGAGATGAGCAGGTTAGGAGAATGAATGGCGGGCTTTCAGACTGTGATGCTATGAGGTTAGAAGGAGTTCACTTAGACTTTGTGCCAGCAGTGAGAAATGAATCTGTTTCCCACTTTATTTCCCACTGGCAGCCCTGCGTTTTACTAATAGCAGCTGGAACTCAGGCACAACTTCATTTCCTTCTTCCTTTGTTTTATGTATTTCTGAGCACATAACAGCACTCAAAACAGGCCTCCAGCCCACCCTGGCCATGCCATCACCAGCTGCAGGACTTTCTGAGAGGCACGACACCTGATGGTGGCCATACTCTTTTGTCTATACTTTAAAAGTGGGATAAAACTCTGACATAACATTCAATAAAAATGTTTTCCTACTTATTACCCACTAGCTGATGGCCTGGCATTGCCCGGGTATGTATTTGGCTGGTGTTGGCTCCGCTCATTCCTTACACACAATTAGTCAATTACTCAATGACCAAGTTTGCGAGCTTTGCGGTCTTTGGCACCAATAATTTGTATTGAAATGAAACAAATCTGATTGGCTGTTTGTGGGTCCACCCCCTTTTCTGAATTTGAACCCCAGTCACCCAATGACCAACTGTACCAGATTTGAGGCTTGTGCCATTAACAGTGCAAGAATGGCAGCAATTACATATTTCCCTTGAAAATCAATAAGTGAATGTTGATTGGCTTTTGTAGGCTCCCCCCACTTTTCTGAATATTAATCCCAGTCACTCAGTGACCAACTGTGTCAAGTTTTAGAACCCTACTATTAACAGTGTAAGAATGGCTGCAGTTTACATTTTCCCAGTCTAAGCCTACTTTTTGGTTATGGGGATAAAAATTATACTATATGTTAATCCAGGTAATGTACTATGTGTGTGCCAAATTTCATTTAAATCCGTTCAGTCATTGTTGCATGATTGAGTAACAAACATCCAAACTTTTGCATGTATAATATTAGTGTGATACAGTAACCATATTTGCATTTGTGCACAAGTAATATTGTCTGTCAACAAATTACAAATTCCCAAAGTGCAGTTTATCTGCTCTGAAAGCTGCCATTGCATTTTATTGCATAGCTGCTGTATTTATATATTAAACTCTATCTAGTGGTCACTTCTCAGCTGCACACATACTAGAAACAGTGAGAGCTCAGTTTCAGCACTTTGCTAATGTTTAATAAATGTATATGACAAAAGAATGTAAACAAAAGGTAATGTTATCACCTCTTTGGATGCGGCCAGAAGAAGCTTTCCACTGAAGCAAGGAGCTTTCCACTGAAGAAAAAAGTGCTGTGTTTAACTGTTTTAATGCTGTTTTGCTACAATTGTTTGTGTGGTGGTAGATTTTATACTCTAAAAATAATCTTTTAGAACAAAAAAGAAATGCTGAGTTTCATAGCGGACTATCATGATGTAGAACCATTATTTCAGTGATAACTAGCTGACTAGCCATTCTTATTGCTATATTCTGATTGGTAACTGGCTGACCAGACGGAAAGGAGACCTGGAGTATTTGAGATGTGGATGTTTATTGTTTTTTTCACACACAATGCGCTATGCTTTGCCCCTGAAGAAGAGGCTACTTTCAAAGCCATTAAACGTGCGTTGATGGTACTGTTACGTGGCGTATGGACTTCTCAAATCTTTTCATCTGTTAAGATTGTAATTAAAAGTTATGTTATAAAAGTTATTAACATTTATAACAAGATAATTCAATTTTATTATTCAAAAAAGTCAGTTAACGATCCTCCGGACCCGCGCTGCGGCTAAGTTTCATTGTCCCCGACTGGCCAGTCGATGGCTACTGCGCGTGTGTCTTCGTTCACGCTCCTGTAGCCAGGAGCATCCTGCCCATGCGCAGTAGAAGAGTGTAAACGATGGGAGCGTGAACGAGGTCACGCGTGGTCAGGGCAGTGCAGGCGCAGTGGCCATCGACTGGCCAGTCAAGGGGTAAACAAAACTTGGCTGCGGCGGGGGACTGGAGGATTGTTGATTGACTTTGTAGTCACAGGGCAGCTGCATGGGCTGGTAAAAGCCCCAGGTAAGTAAAACTCTTTTTTTCCCGCGGTTGTGCAAAAGATGATAAACCTAAAGTGTCGGTGCAAATCAATATCAGCCAACCAATGTATGTAAAAAAAAGTTATCTGTGCAAAGAAGAATTAATAAAATGCAATCGTGCATACAATCAAAGTAGCCAGTGTACCAAGCACCCAGCTGAAGTGCCCATACACCATGCAAAAGTCAGGCACTGTAATGTTGGCCAAACATTATATATTAATTTAACATTAATGGCAGTTTGGTCTGCAGCTGCAAGGGGACAGATCTACGCCCTTTAGAGACAATAGCACTCCTGGCGGCCTGGACTGTCTGTGCCAAAAAATGGCACTGGCTGACATACTTACTTTCAAACAATCCCAGTTGCCTGGCGTCCTGATAATCTTTCCTGCATCAGTCTTTGAATCACATCCCTGAAACAAGCATGTGGCTAATCCAGTCAGAACGTCTGTTCTGCGTGCTTGTTCAGGGTCTGTGGCTAAAAGTATTAAAAGGTAGCGAATAAGCAAGACAGCCGTGCAACGTGCATTGTTTAAAATGACACAAATATGGCAGGCTCCATATTCCTCTTACTTCAGATGGCCTTTAACACACTGCTGCAATTAGATGATATTTAAGATATGGTTTAAGAAATAAGGATGCTGTTGTTAAGTTTTTAATCAGTCTTTTGTAATTTTCTACACATGTATTATTTTCAGTGGTGTACTTAATATTATTAACAATACAGTATTAATAATATTTAATATTTTTTCTTTTCAATTAGCTTTAAATTATCAATGCACATACTGTACAAATGTAGGACTGTGGAAGAGCGGCAGATAATGATTTTAGTGGAAATTAAGTAACAGAACATAAAGTTCCAGTTCAGAACATTTTTATATGCATTTGATAGAACATTATTTTAAATTAATTATGCACAATAAAATTGCACCTAACAATGTTTTGGCAAAATAACAAAGGAAAGTATCTGCTCCACAAGTCCAGATATTCTCATGGACTAGCAGCTGCCTGCTCACTCTCAGTCAGCCTGAACCACTCCCCTTTTAGTCACATGAACATGCAGGTGATGAGTGATTGCTGTGTCATCTGAAGCCACGCCTCTCTACTGACTCCTAGCCTATCATAGCTTCCAACTAACTGGAAAGAGTAGGAAGAGAGTGATTAAGCATTTGGAAATTACTGAGGAGAAAGTAGAGACTGGGAATTCATGCCGATGGTATTTTTTCTATTTTATCTAACAAAAACCCAATTCAAAAGTATTATACATTATTCATATAAAGCAATGTTTTAATAAATGCATATAAAACTGTGCTTGAATTTGGGCCATGTAAAATGCTGTCCCTCAATGCTATTCAACATTGCCTTGTACATTTAGTAATCACATGGCTAATGGAATAATTAGCAGAAAAGGAACCTATTGAGGGTTGAGCCTTCCCAGTTGAGTTGGACACACATGTTACAAGGATGGCATAGTGCCAGTCATAATTAACACTTTACAACCGGTAACCTGACCATGGAATACTGATAGGTGCACCACACTGCACCATACATTTTGCAGAAAATCAGTGGATTCATAGTGTCCGAGTTTTAGCAAACTCACTGCTTTGTCACTGACCCCACCAGTGTATCTGTAATATTTCTAGCTTACAATTCTTATCTCTCTCTAATTTCATTGAACGTTGTCTGGGAAGCAGAATATGACAAAATATTAAATTGATATTTTTAAACCTTTTTTTCACCCTAGGTTTCTTGTGGCTTCCCTACTATGTGAAAAGTCGCCTGACCCTCACATGCGGAGTCCCCTCTTCCATATGTAACATTCTTCTTCTCTTTTATGTACAGCTCTGTTGGGCAGCAGCTCCATTCTTCCATGTGTTGTTCCCCATTTGCCGCCTCCCTTTTCCATTTACAGCCTCTTCTTCCATTTGTATCCATCCCTCTTCCATGCCCAGCCATGCCTCTTAGGTAGCAGCCACCCAAAGTCTAAGCTTTTGTGGCCTTTCCAGAAATCTGGCCCTGAATAGGGAATATCACCATTTCTGCCTTAATGTCAAGGTGATTGATTTGCCCAAACCAGAATTTGATTTCAGGTAGATTAATGATAAGTGGGGCGCACGGAGAATCTTTTGGCTGGGCCTCCTGCAAAATCCTTCCCCTCCCGAGTAACCCCCAAAGGGATCAATCGTTTTGGCTGGGGCCTCCAGCACTACCCACCCCCATGCTGACATAGCAGAGCGTGGCAGCGGACGCATCATTCATTCTCAGGTGACGTACATCAGGGGCCACAAATAGTTAGACTGTATGGCTTGGCTGAAGAGAGGAGTGAGGATGTGTAGCTTCGCTGAAAACAGGTACTGTATGATATGTCCGCCTGCCACACTCTGCCAACAGAAGCGGCCCCCTTTAGCCCTCGGCCTACCCACGACGGCAGGGTTTCGGGGGCTATTGTTACACCTCTGTAATGGCGTAACTAGAGGGGAGCAGCCCCTGCAATCGCAGGGGGGCCTAGAGCTGTGGGATGACCCAACTACTAACCCTTCCTTTCTCCGATACAGGGGACAGTACTTCAGGTCAGGTGTTTTTGTGGCTACATTTGTTAGGGGTGTAAAGATCATGATGGCCAGCCTCTCTCTCTTCACTGAGAGAGTTCAGTGTACGAGTGGGTTAAGAGAAAGTATAGGGTTTGCTAAGCTGCTGTACATCTTTCATCTGCTTTGCCGACATAACAAGAAAGATGTTGGCCCTTATGCAAGCAAAAAAAAAAAAAAACTGAGAATAACAGCAGAAATCCAGTTGCTCTGCACCAAACATTATTGAAGAAAGATAATAATGGTAAATATGGGAGCCACCATACTCCTCTCGGTATAGGCTAAGTTCAAGTATGCAGGAAGAACATGTTTGCTTTATGCGAGATTTAGGATGCAGTCTTACTATTTGGCCAGCCACGTAATAAAACTACTTCTCCTAGTTTAATATTTTGCAGTAATGCTGTCCTACAGAAGCTAATGAGGGCAGCATTCTAACTGTCTTAAACATTTACTGCATATAGCAAGAATAGCTGGTTCTTCGTTACCATCAGCTCAGTCCTTTTCTACATGTCACTCCACCATTCGGTCATATGTATGTGTGTGTGTATAGATTCCCTTTGATATCAGCCAGTTTGGGAGATATATTCTCTCCTGCTTGCTGGCAGAAAGGAACTGCACAACAATCACAGACACCATGTTTTCCCGCTGCTTGAAGGATGGCGGAGCCTTCGATTATTTTGTACATAAAGGCAGTAGCGATCAATTACAGGATGCTCATTCCATTACTGAGGATCTTGTAATTGTAATCAAATTTTAATAGTTCTGGAACATGCATAATCTTGATTATTCTTGATTAAAACTACTTATTAAATTTTGACTAGCGGCTGTATTCCCGACTTCTAATCTAAGATTTCACATAACTTCGCTTACAGAATGTGTTAGTTGAAAATCAAATTGTCTAGAGAGAAAAAAAACTACAAAGATGTAGAAAATCTTTTTTTTTTTTTTTTTTTAAAGTGATCATGTGTGTGAGGCCTGATTTACTTAAAGTTACCCCGAAGCAACCCTGGAAAGAAAAAAATAGATACTCCCCTATTAAGAGGGAAGGTTATGGATCCTCTTTCTGTGTCCTTGTTCCATCGATGTTCCCCCCAGTAATGTTATTTTAATAAGTCTTCGTCTGTACAAGCTCTCAGAAGTACTTGAGTCTCAGAGTACCTCCAAAGAATAGCACTTCTGTACTGCGCATGGACAAGGGTGTACAAGTGTATGCTCGCGCATGCACAGTATGGAGCCCCCCCCTCTTTGGAAGCTCTTAGGAACAGGAGTGCTTCTGAAGGCTGCCAAGGAGTCCCGAAGGTGGGAGTTTTGAACGGGGCAGTGGGGCAAGTGGAGACAAAGAGAGGACCGGTAAGGATCTACAGCAGGGATGTCAAACGCAAATATAAAGTGGGCCGAAATTGAGCTCTGGGCCAAATCTGATGGCTCCAAGGGCCAGGTTTGGCCCACGGGCCGGAGTTTGACATGTATGCTCTATAGGATCTAGAGCCGTCCCTCTCCATAGGTAAGTATCTAACGCTTCAGGTTCATTTTAAAGGACAACTGAAGAGAGAGGATTTGGAGGCTGCCATATTTATTTCTTTTCAAGAAATATTAGTTGCCTGGCTGTCCTGCTGACCCCTGTCTCTAATACTTTTAGCCAGGTGTTCATGCACCCTCCTCATCTCCGGTTGTGAATGGTCCTGTAGATCTACAGTTGGCACGTGCTTAAAAGCACGGTGTCTTTTGTTTCTCATGTCCATACTGCTAAAAGCTGTGAGCAAGCATTTATTAACTGTGAGTGGGATATGAAGGCTGCCATATTTATTTCCTTTTAAACAATACTAGTTGCCTGACTATACGTCTTGGTTATGCTTGAAAGAAGTAAATCTTTTGTATATATACTCACAAAGGTAGGTTGCTCTGAGAGACAACCACTCTTATGCGCATGTGGGGAAGTACCGTCCTCACTCGGCCTTTGCTTGGGTGTTCTCGCTCGCTGCTCCCAAAAAATATTTCCGACTCGCAAGGTATGCGAGAACGAAAAACCCTACAATCGTAGGGTGTAAGTAGAAAATGTGGATAGTAGGAGGCGCCCAATTCAAAATTATATGTATTTAGGGACTGAATAAACTAGATTTTTGGCTTTAAAGAAAAAATGATCAAATTCAATCAGAATGTTAAACTACTATAAAAAAATCGTTTATTACATCCGTTTAGCACAGTGACAACGCGTTTCTCAGCATAAGCCGCTTCCTCAGGTCAAATACGTGCCAGAAGAGGATCTGGGAACAACGAGGCGCCTGTAAAAAAAAGCAGGAGTAACTCTGAGGTTGTGCAGATAGGTGCAGCGCCTCCTCAGAGGTGCTGCACCTATCTGCACAACCTCGGAGTTGCTCCTGCTCTTGTATTTGCCTAAGGAAGCAGGCTTGGGACCTGCGAAGCGCATTGCATAATTTTATGTGGAGTACTGATTAAATATATATTTTTCTGGATACCATATATGGTGGTTGTGTCATATATATTGGGGAGACGGATCCACCACGGTCCCCCAATTTTTCATTTGGTTTTAATAGACTACTAATTTTTATTCTGCTGGTGCCTCTGTAACTACTACAAGCTTCTTATCAGAAGCCGCCGTCTTTCTGACCAAAAAAAAAAGTTTCCTGTCCTCCTTATGCTTCCTGGAAACGAGAGTGCTCGCATCCAGGACTAACAAATTTTTTTCTTTACTGTGGCCATCTTGTGGCCAAATAGTAAAACTACATCTACATACATTTTTTTAATGAAATAAACACACATTATTATATTTAAAATTAACTGTTTACCTCCCACACCAAAAATTACCTAAATAAATGTTTTTATGAAAAAAAAATTACTATAAAAAAAACCACAACATAAATAGTTACCTAAGGGTCTGAACTTATTAAAATGCATGTGAAGAGGGTATATTACGAAAAAAACTTAAATTATAAGCTTGTAAATAATGATGGACACAAAACTGAAAAAATTCACCTTTATTTCCAAATAAAATATTGGCGCCATACATTGTGATAGGGACATAATTTAAATGGTGTAATAACTGGGACAAATGGGCAAATAAAATATGTGGGTTTTAATTATGGTAGCATGTATTAGTTTAAAGCTATAATTGCCGAAAACGGAAACAAGATATAGATCAATTCATTGTGATAATTAGTGATAAAGTTATTGGCGAATGAATGGGAGTTAAAAATTGCTCTGATGCATAAGGTGAAAAATACCCGCGGACTGAAATGGTTAAAGTTAAAGTTTACCTACTTTACCTCGATCATTACATAAATTCATTCCATCTACCACTACACTTTCTGATTCTTCATATGGTAATTATCACAGGCCCTCCTTCTCCCATCTCACATTCATGCTTAGTGATTGGTGGTGTCAGATGGAGGGGAGGAGCTTCTACACAGAACCAGGAAGTGGTGAAGCAATCTGGACTCACAGTGATGGTGTGGTGTAATGAAGAAAACCTATAATAAACGGAATATGAATGCTTCCATCTTTATTCCCTTTTAAAAATTACAGTTCCCTGCTCTCTTGTCCTCAGAAATTTTAGTCACACACATACAACTAAGATACAGTTATCAGAGTTGGACTTGAGTCAGAGCATCTAAACTGCATACCCCCATAACCAAAATTCACTGCAGTTATCCTACTGCCTGGATCGAGGGCTGCTATCTGGGGGATAGAAGTAGTACTCCAATACCAGGCCCAAGGTGTGGGGGGAAGGGGAATTTGTGGCTAAGGTAAACCCTGCGATGTTTTATATGATGGTTTTTCTACTGATCTGGTACATTGATACCATACAAGTGCTGATAAAGACCATCCATGTGAACTATCTGTTGTGTGGCACCATAGATCACTGAGGGTGCTTGTTTTTTCACAGGTAACTCACCAGGGAAATGTGTGTCCAGCTTCTCATGGGATTTATCCCTTAAATTTACACTCTACTCCTTCTGCTTCTCCTACCACTCCTTCTGCTTCTCCTACTTACCCAACCTGCCAGAAGGCACTCCATTGTGCAGCAAGCGAAGTCACTCCTACCCCCTCCATAGCAATAGATGTGTTGCTAGCCAGTGTTTCTATATGGAAATAAATCATCTGATTGTAGAAAGATTTGAAAATCTGCTATCCTCTGCTGTAGAGATTTTGTAGCCTGAGATTGAAATAGATTGTTGTTGGTGTGAAAGTCCAACAAGGGTGTGCTTTGTTCTGTAGTCATGTAATTTACAGGTCTCTACAACAACCCAGAGGCCGGACGGTCCGTGGTTGTGTACTATAACTGGCCTGTGGAGAGAACACCCATTTTAATCAGTCATCAAGGAACACAAGGGGCTTCAGAAAGGGGCCATGGGCTATGCTAATGCCACATACATGGTGGCTTGAGTATACAGAGTACAGAATACACAATTCTGATTAGGATAAACACACACTAGTAAGCCTAGGACTGACAAGTGACTTGTACAGCAGTGAGTAGAAGTTTTCTTGAAGGGCGAAGACCCCGTCTAAGGACTGGGAGTATTAGGGCCCGTTTCCACTAGCGTTTAGGATGCGCGGCGATGTGGCAATCGCCTCGCATCCTAAACGCAGGTACTTCCGGTTGTCTTCCAGACAAGTGGATGCGGCGTCATGCGTCTTCCCGTCGGCAGCTATGAGGACTCGGATGCGTGCTGCAGAAAACTGCAGCTTGCTATCCATAATTTTCCACGGGTAGGTAAATTTGCGTCAATGGAAGCTACTGACGTAGCAATTTCCTTGCGTTGTGATGGGGCAGTTTTCCCCATAGCAACGCATCTAGTTGAAACGGGCCCTTACTCGCGCTGCTACCAGTAAATATTACAAACAAATTTTGCTTTGTGTAGTAATACTTTGTTATACAGCAATGGCGTAACTACCTGCCCCCCCCCCCCCCCGCAAAATGTAATATTCACACCCCTTCTAATTGCCTACCTTAGTGCCCTTCCATCTCACAAGGGTCATAAAACAAGTGTGGCCATCATGATCTGAAGTATAGTCTCCTGTATCGGAGGAAGATAATTTTAGTAGTTGAGGCCCCCCACAGCTCTGGGCCCCCCTGAAATCGCAGGGGCTGCTCCCTCTAGTTACAGCCCTGTTATACAGTACTGCAATGGTTAATCCAATATTTGGAGCTGTGTGATCACTACTACAGTATGAGTACCAGCAATGCTGAAAAAACAGTGCAAAAAACCTGTCATGTTAAACAAGTATCCGTTAGATAAATGCTAAGCTACATAGTTATCTCCTCAAATGCGCAGCATAGAATATGTCCAGGCCCAGTTTCGCAAGGCTATAAACAGGCAATTTTTATATCTGAAATTTCACGCCCTGATGCTAGCAAAATTGTTGGCCTCACTGTTTGCAGTATTTGCCTTCTCTGTTTTTAAATCTGCGTTACAAACACTGATTTACCACCCAGCACCCTAGGGCTCAATGAAATCAAGCGGTTGTTCCTTTTTTTTCAGCCTTTGTGCGAATCTGGGAATGTAAATACTACAATAAGTCATTTCTGATCTCTCATTTACCCCCTGCTGCTTGCTGTATGTTGCGCCATTTTGTACACCAGGCTCTCGGAATTCTAAATGAGATACAAATGTAAAGTCCGAAACTTCTGTGGAAATGGGGAAGAGAAGGAAAAAAAAGTGTAAAAGCAGCCATTACAAAGGAATTATGTCTGTTGTGTTACTGTCTTGCCCTGCAGAGAAAACATTTGCTGGATCCAGAATTAAAGGCAAAGCAATGGAGCTGTTGCTGAGATTGGAAATGTGGAAGATGCACTGTGTCTTCTGTACAACACACTTACACATTTTTCAGTTTTTAAAAGCAACATTCGTAGATGTATGTTGCCTGTGATTGGATGATAAGAACATCTGCTTGTTGAGCTAGAAAAAAGCACAATGCATATAGGCATCGCAGTGCTTCATTGTAATGTAAATGCCATGTGAAATTAAAGAAAACCTGTCACAAACCTCTACAACGGGAACTAAGCTTATTATGAAAGTGGATAAAATAAACATACTAACAGCACTCCCATGACTGCTGGAGGGGTCACTTCCACCTGTGTTTCATTTCTGCTTTAGCCAGCCCCCACTCCATGATCACTGGATTTAGTGGGTAAAGCACACTGCCCTGCCCTGGCTCTGCAGGAAATATTAGGGTGTTATGTTAGCATACGTGTAATAAAAGCATTTGGAAAAGAAGGCACGGGGAATTGCTGTTAGTAGAATATCGCTGAAATTAGTGATATTCTACTGCTGGATTTCGATAGTAGAATGTTTACCGATATTTTACTATAGCTTAACCTAACCCTACTCTCACACAGAACCCGCCCTCTTCCTATGCCTAACCCTTAGACACCCCTGGTGGTGTTTAACCCTAAAACCCCATGGTGGTGCCTAAACCTAAGACCCCCAGGTGGTGCCTAACCCTAACCACACCCCCATGGTGCCCGACCCTAACCATCCCTGGTGGGGCCTAAACCTAAGACCCCCCAGGTGGTGCCTGACCCTAACCACCTCATAAAACTTAAAGGGAACCTGAAGTGAGGAAATGTATTTAAAATAAACACATGACGTTGCTGCAAATGAATATTTCATATTAACCTCACCGTCAGTTGCTCTCAGAGGCTCACCATTTTCTTCTTACAGTGATCCCTTCCAATTATGACAATATTTTGTCAGAACTGAAATATACCAGTTGCTGTCAGTTATATATCAGCAGCTGTCAGTTACAACTGAATGTGCAAGGTAATGTCCATGTTTCCCTATGGCTCAAGTGGGTGATATTACAGTTTAACAGTGTGCTGACCACGAAGCTGTTAGGGCCTAATTTCCATTTTTAAAATGGAGGACGGAGAAATCCATTGATCACAGTGGACAAATGGGACGCAGGAGAGGAGAGAAAGATTGAGGAGTAGACTACACAGGAGGTAAGTATGGCCCGTGTATGGTTATTTTTACTTTTATTTTTCAGTTCAGGTTCTCTTTAACCTCCTAGGCCAGAAATCCGCATTTTGCAGCAAAGAAGTTACATTTCGGCACCGGATAGTGGCTGATGCCTTGCGCCCAAACTTCCCTTGTTGCTGCTAATCCCGGCATTTATAATAGGCACCTATGGTGGCACCATTTTTTCTAGAAGGGCTCCTAGGCCCTTTTTACCTGATTGTTATGTTACCCCAAATGTCTGAGTACTTATTCTGGTGGCGCTGCATCAGCCGAGCACCAGGTGAAGACACAAATATTAAAATTGATGTTACTTTACTATATACTACCCTAAACCTAACCCTAATCTTAACCCTTCATTCTGGTTCTGGGTGCATAACCCTAAACCTCCAAATTAATGCCTTGTCGTAACCCTCACCTAATGCCTAAACTTAACCTCTGGCACCCAAACTACCGATAGTTGTGGTGATCTGTGATCAGATATGATCTGCTACAACCAAAATTTAACACAGGCGTCTATTACACACCTTCCAATCCTGGTGACGCCGACACCTACTGTATGTTGCTGCTTCTTGCTGCTGCACTGCACACTGCTCTCCTGACTTCTGGCTGTGAAGATGAAAGTGTTAGGAAGATGGAGAGCAACATGCAGTGCTGTGGTGAGAGGTGGCGACATAAGTGAGTTAATCCTTTCTTCTGCTTTTTCAGTCACTAACAGGCCAGTTAAAATTCAGGGAAGGCATGTCATGGACCATGCAGGCTTATATAGCTCAGGGTGAGGAGCCCAATGCTGGTGGGCTCTGAATTTCTGAGAGAACACCAGTCTCCACGAGGTTCAAGGGGTCAGGGCAGTTTCTAGGATACATTGCACCAAGAGTAAGTGTGTAAAAATCACGCCCCCCCCCCCCCCCCCCCGTGGAGCCAGTTAAAGGTTCCCTGCCGTATAGATTAGCAAGGTGGGTGCCTCAAATATAGATAGCCAGTAAAGTTGCCCCCAGTAGAGGTTAGATAGGTAGGTGCCCCCGGTATAGGTTAGATAGGTAGGTGCATCAAGTAGAGGCTAGATAAGTAGGTTCCCCAGTATAGGTTAGATAGGTAGGTGTCCCTAGTATAGGTTAGATAGGTAGGTTCCCCAGTATAGGTTAGATAGGTTAGATGCCGCTCAATCCGGCGCCCCGGGTGATTGCACTATTTGCATGCCCGTAGAAACAGCCCTGCAAGAGGTGTGCAGGGGCTGGGAGGGGGGACCCAACATTGTCCATTTTCTTAATTAGTAAAGTGAATGAACAAATCTGACCAATTCCACTGGCATTTCAGGGGTGGAAAAAGCACTGTTTACAGACAAAACTTTAAATCAGTATTCTCAAAAACAACAAGGTACTTTTTTTTAATAGTGACCCTAACATACATAACACATTTGGTGTTGATAGTATGTATGGGTCCTTCACAATTAACTCAGAATGTGGGCGCCATAGACTTAAATGCAAAACTCATAAACCGGAAGTCAGAAATAAGCAACTTCTGAGTTTTAAGGTTGAATTTGGAAGGGTCGAATTCCGAGACCAAACTTAAAACTCGAAATTCTGTGAAATCATTGTTATCATCCCTAGTAAAGATTTATTCCCATTATCATCGTTTTTTTCCAATGGACTGAGTTTTCAGCATTAACTTTAAGAACACATGGAAGAGAGGAAGAAAAATGTGATATGAAAAAAAGCAAAGAATATTTCTGCTGGTTCTTATTTTTGTTTTTCTGTGTTACTAAAAGCGTCATCACTTCTGCCCCCTTTTTTTCTAACCATTTGGCTTATACTTTGTCAAACTTTTTGGAAGCTCCTCGGGTTTCATAGACAGATCATCATACACACATGATTTAACTGACATTCATC
This sequence comes from Hyperolius riggenbachi, assembly GCF_040937935.1. Lineage (NCBI taxonomy): Eukaryota > Metazoa > Chordata > Amphibia > Anura > Hyperoliidae > Hyperolius > Hyperolius riggenbachi. Next base: position 125,378,458 of record NC_090655.1, on the reverse strand, counting down.
TGCAGATCTGCAGATCTGAAAATCCATCCTGGTGGATCTGATCTGCAGATGAATGTCAGCTAAATCATGTGTGTATGATGATCTGCAGATCTCATAGACTATCATTGCAATTTGCAGGAATGGATTTTTGGCAGGAACAGATCTTTTGCAGATACTGATCTTTTGTGTCTGTACAGCATCTGTGTGTGCAGCATCTTGCAATGATTTTTTTCTGATGTGGAGTTCAGCTCCATAGAAAAGACTGTGTAGAGTATGGCTCTTATACTACAGGAAGGGTGGTAAGATTGGTCTGTGATCTTTCATTTTCCAAAGACTATGGTCTGATGTCTGTATGTGGCCTTACAGAGGAGGATTTTTATCCAGCTCTCTTCTATTACTGATAAGATAGCAGAGAAGCTGCTGGCTTATGTAAATAAAACACACACTGGAGTGTGCATAGAGGAACAGACCAGCACAGAAGAGTTGGCAGCCTTCCAGACACAGGCCGACAAGTCTGACAGGGGAAAGATACATTGATTTATTACAGAGACCTTGATAGTACAAAGTGCTGCAGTGAGCCAGAACAGATTAGAATAGGTTTAGGAACTTGTAGGATGGTAGAAAAAACGTTGTAATTTTTGTTACAGAGTCACTTTAATGCTCAGAAGATATAGTTATGAATAGAAAAAGGGTCCAGATTTTATTTTTAAGTTGGTAATTTAAATTGGTAATCTGAATTGTAAATAAAGGATGTTTTTGTATTGTGCTTTTATTCATTTTTTTTTGTAATATTTATTACTGATTTTAGTGATTTATGCTGCTGGTTTTTCCATTGCATTTTTTGCAGAATGCTGCATGTTGTGGAAATGTACATTATGTCAGTGCTGCTGGTTTTTGCATTACTAATGCATTTACCTGTTATCCTTCCTTATATCCTTGCACTTTTTCTCTCTTGTTTTCTTGTCCTTTACGTGAATTGCTTTGGCATTGCATTGCAACTATAGTCTGATAATGGAGTCCAGAGTCATTCAATGAAGCTGGGAGACTCCGAGGCTGCCCAGCAAGTGTTCAAAAATCCATGTGTACAAGCCAAGAAGTGTGATTGGGACAGCACCCATGTATAGGAGATAATGTGCCCAAGCAGTCGGTCTTCCACACCACTGGAGCCGTCAAGTACAGGAACACAGGTTTTGCAGGCACCAATGTAGTAAATTATAGCTTCTTTATTGGTCACATCAGACAAAGCAGAGGGTACAACATACCCTCTGCTTTGTCTGATGTGACCAATAAAGAAGCTATAATTTACTACATTGGTGCCTGCGAAACCTGTGTTCATGTGTACAAGCCATTATGTTCGTGGGAAGCGCTATGTGATGTGGCACACCTGGGCATTGCCATTGATGCTTATGCCCTCGCACTGATTGTGAGCAGTTCCGGTAATGGCTTTACCTGCTTAGGCAATGTTTGAGCCGGCGCTACCATAGAGGCAAAGGGGGCAACTGCCCCGGGGTCCCGACCTCTGCTGAGGCCCCTGCGGCGCCGGGTCATAGAGTGGGAGGGAGACAGCATGTCTCAGAGTGTAGCCGCTGCCCGTCCACTCACCCGCCGGGACTAATAGGTAATTATGGCTGCTTTTATACTTGCAGGGCCCCGGGGAGCAGAGGGGAATTGGTACAGTTTGCCCCAGGGCCACAGGGCCCACTAAACCGGCCCTGGTGTGCGGTGATGTGAATTCAAGAAGACACCTTTCTTGCACTACACTGATTAGACACCTCTCCAAGGCTGACCAGGTAAAGCAGGTTGGTTCAGCGCACAAAGCAGAATTCTGCTTCCTTTGGAGCAATTCATTAATTTTTCAGCCAGTCTACATACCTGAGTTAGGTCTGAGAACTGCAGCAGACACTAAATGGTTACCGCTGTCTCTGAGCTCCTCTGCTAGGAGTTGGTTTACACTACAGATCAAAGTCAAACGCTTAGTCAGTTTTATGGACTCTTTAGAGTTCACGAGAAAGTTGACAGTGAAAAATCTCAACATTTCATGTATGCAAATAAAAGGTGTGCGTAGAATTTTAAGGGTCGTTCATCCACAGCTGTTGCTTGCAGAAGAGATTCTGATCACAGCTACACCCATTCGCGTTCCGTCTTTTTCACTTGAGAAATGTCCACCTCCCATTCATTAGCCTATAACTTTATCACTACTTATCACAATGAACTGATCTATATCTTGTTTTTTCCGCCACCAATTAGGCTTTCTTTGGGGGGTACATTTTGCTAAGAGACACTTTACTGTAAATGCATTTTAACAAGAAGAATAAGAAAAAAACTGAAAAAAATCATTATTTCTCAGTTTTCAGCCATTATAGTTTTAAAATAATACATGCCTCCATAATTAAAACTCACGTATTGTATTTGCCCATATGTCCCGGTTATTACACTGTTAAAATTATGTCCCTATCACAATGTATGGCGACAATATTTTATTTGGAAATAAAAGCGCATTTTTTCCGTTTTGAATCTATCACTATTTACAAGTTTAAAATAAAAAAAATATAGAAATATTTCATCTTTACATTGATATTTAAAAAGTTTAGACCCTTAGGTAAATATTTACATGTTTTTTTTATTGTAATGTTTTTTGTTTTTTTATATTAAACATTTTATTTGGGTAGTTTTGGGAGGGTGGGATGTAACAATAGATTTATAATGTAAAATGTGTGTTTGAGTTTTATTTTTTTTACTTTTAGTTGTAGTTTTACTTTTTGGCCACAAGATGGCGGCCATGAGTTTGTTTACATGATGTCACTCTAAGCGTAACATACGCTTAGAGAGACGCATGGAGGACGCTACAGCCAGAAAAAGCGCAGCTTCCGAGAGAAGCTGTCGCTTTTTCAGCGGGGGAGAGGAATCAGTGATCGGGCACCATAGCCCGATTCACTGATTGCCTGGCTAATGATCCGCGGCTGGGAGCGCGCGTGCACGCGGGATCGGCCGCGGGAGCGCGCATGGTTCCTGGACGTAGTTTCTATGTCCAGGAACTAAAATAGGTTAAAGAGAACCTGAACTGAAAATAAAAAGTCAAAATAACCATACACAGGTCATACTTACCTCCTGTGTAGTCAACTACTCAATCTCTTTCTCCTCTCCTGCATCCCATTTGTCCACTGTGATAAATGGAATTCTCCGTCCTCTATTTTAAAAATGGCCATTACCCCATAACAGCTTCCTGCTCAGCACACTGTTAAACTGTAATATCCCCCACTTGAACCATAGGAAATAGACATAGACATTACCTTGCACATTCAGTTGTAACAGACAGCTGCTGATAAATAACTGACAGCAACTGCTATATTTCAGTTCTGACAAAATATTGTCAGAACTGGAAGGGATCACTGTAAGAAGCAATTGGTGAGCTTCTGAGAGGAACTGACGGTGAGGTAACTACGTCATATTCATTTGCAGATACGTCATGTGTTTATTTTAAATAATTTTCCTCACTTCAGGTTCCCTTTAAAGTGAAATCTGAACTGATTAAATGATTGTAATTGTATGTAAAACTATTTAAAATAAATACATGTGCCTGCAAATGAATATTACATACTTATCTTGCCATCGGTACCTCTCAGAAGCTCACCATTTTCTTCTTAAAACTATTCCCTCCAGATCTAACCAGATTTTGTCAGAACTGAAATATATCAGTTGCTTTCAGTTATAACTGAAAGGACAACTGATGAGCAAGGTACTGTCCATGTTTCCCTATGGCTCAAGTGGCGATATTGCAGTTTAACAGTGTGCTGACCCAGAAGCTGTTACAGGGTAATGTCCACTTTCAAAATGGAGGACGGAGAATTCCATTGATCACAGTGGACAAATAGGACACAGGAGAGGAGAAAAATATTGATAAGTAGACTACACGGGAGGTAAGTATGAAGTGTGACTTTTTTTAGTTTTCTTTTTTACTTAATTTACAGTTCAGGGTTGCTTGAAGCATTACATGCTTTAAGCATGACAGTTTGGTGGAGGGTCAATGGTTTGGTTGTTAACTTACTACAGTTAGTAGTGACTTTGGCAATAGGATGTCTTGAGTACTCCATTCAGTGGTTTCTGGAGCACTAGAGCTGACAAAGGTTCCATTCTTCTCTCCATGAACCATTCCACTGAACTGTGCATTAGTTTATGGATGGAATTGTGGACTTTAGTTTTAAAATACTTTATTCTGTTAGTGTCTGTGTGCTTATAGCTATGATCAGTATTTTATTTTCTGTACACATTGAGTGTAAACACTACATTGCTTCTACCATTGTCTTGAAAGTAAAGGAGATAATTAACTTCAGACTCTGGGCCTATGTTTTGCTTGTGGGTTTATCCCTTAGTTTTACAGCATGACGTCTATAGTTATTTACTGTATATTTTACAAGTGCTACTTTTTCTGCATCGGTTTTCTACTTATGCCCCAGGCTAGTTAGCCAATATTGCTCCTATGGTGTGTTTTGCTATATCCTCTCCAGCCTCCTCTGGCTATGTCCCTTACTCTCCCAGGCTGATGGAAGAGAATAGGATGCTACAATATGTCCCCTGTGTCTCTTTAAGCTGCCATTTCTACTAAATTAGAAGTGGTGAGACCTAGAGAGAAAAAAAAATCACTTTGTTTCCATCCCCCATTCTTTATTCTCAACCTCATTGCTTCCCCTTCTATACAGCACGGCATTTCGCTCAAGTGCTGACTGGGGAATTTGCCCATTTACGCTTGTTATTTGCATGATAAAGGCAGTTGTATGCAGAAGAGGCTTGCTTATGGTTTTTTTTTTTCCAAGGCTCGTGTCACAATTCGGATACTGAACAACAGAGCAACAGAAAACTTAATGTGTCAGCAGGACAATATCCAAGTGTTGGTACATCTTTAAACATGCATACATGTGTAGTCTTGCCTGGAACTTTTTAATGTGTTTATATGAACATCTAGAAATCAGTTTTATTGGCAGTAAAGGAGACAGGCTTCTAGAACTAGAACTTACATCTTAAGCTGGATACTCATCTGACAACGCAGGAAGATAGATCCCAACGATGTCAGCCGACGCCAACCATTCCCTGATCCATCTTCCTGCTTGAGGCTGCAACCGACGTCACATGACGGGCGCGAATCGAAAGTTAAGTGATCTTGGTACTTTGCACAGAGTCGTTGGGGATCTTAGAGATCCATGACTGTCGTTATCAATGTGCATTGCCATACAACGTTTGCGTAATCGCACTTCTGTACCATGTTGCGAGATTGCCAAAACCATAGTTCGTTGCTCAAAAAATGCTGGTAGTCGGAAAAACCGTTTAATGGGTACGGTCCTTTATACAAACTGAATGCAGAAATTTGAAATGTGATTGGTTGCTCTAGGTTACTGTGCTTTATAAGTTATCATTTCATTCTTAGTGAATGAGTATTATTATTTTGTATTTATATAGTGACGACATCTTCCACAGCAATTTACAGAGACCATAGTCACTTAGGGCCTTTTTCCACTGAAAATTGAGACTGCAGGACTCGTGCACACCAGAAGAGCTTTTCTGAGCGCTTTGAGATTTGAAAAGCTCCTGATAATGTTATCCTATGTGTGTGTGGAGCGAAGCGATTTTGTAAAAATCCCCCATAGCATTGCATTAGCAAGAGCTTTTAAAATAACTAGCACTGAAAAAGCTGTAGTACACCAACCATCACCCAAATCTTTTTGAATATGTAATGGAACGCGGAAAAGCCGCCGCGTGGACTGGCGGCGTGGCGGCTGATTCCGCGTCCAGCGCGGCGGTTTGCATGCAGCAGCGTGCCTCTGAGGTGGCTGGGCCTGTTAGTGCACACAGACTGAGGAATACGCGCGCGCGCTGAGAGGCAGAACCTTTATGCCAAACGAGGAGGGATCAGCTGACCAGGTTGGTCAGCTGATTCCAGAACTAGTGGCCATTGGTTGATCAGCGGTGGGTGGCGCCGGAGAGCGCCGCTCTATATATACCTATTGCTGGTCAGTCTCAAGTTGTCTGCCGTTGCGAACACTTACGTGGAAGCACTCAGACCTTAGTCAGATCCTACAGTGTGTTAGAACCAGGAGGACCTGGGAATTCACACTGAGCCAGATTACTTCTGTTTATCATTGTGTTATACTTCAGACTAGTTCCAGGGTGTAGAGACCACGGACCTCACACCCAAGATTAGGGACTTTGTGTTATCATTCTGTTATACTTCAGACTAGTTCCAGGGTGTCGAGACCACGGACCTCACACCCAAGACTAGGCATTGTTTGATATCAGTTATGACCTACTGCTTTTCTGACTATCCCTCTGCTTTCTGATTCGGTACCTACGCATATCTGATTATCTGTTGCCAACCCTGCCTGCCTTTGAATCCCGAATCAGCCTTCTGTCTCTGTACCTTGTCTGTCCGTGTGTTGCCGACCTGGCTTGCCCGACCTTGAGATCTATCTCTCTCCTTAAGAGATAGTGTCCAGACCTGCTAGTGACATCCACCTTTCAGGTGTCACTCACCCACAGGTCCTTCCTACCTTCAGCCTAGGACTCCACCCCTTTGGAGGTCTCAGGCTGCTGGAAGGTTTTTGCACTTCTCAGAAGGCAGTATCGCCCATACTGCCAAAGACCACCTGCTCCTCGGGTGGTCTTACGCAAAGTCATAACTGTTGCACCAAACACTCACACTATATAGGTGTCCAGAGGTTAGTTATACTTGGATTATCGGTGATTCTGCAGATTCTCTCTGTGTGCTGACACCGATCGTTACAGAATAGGAATATTGTATCTTACATTAGTTACACCAGCAACAAACAGGTTCATATGTTATATACCGAAATTATGTTGTTTCTCAAAATAAGTCTATAAAGGATACACAAATTATTACTAGACCAGAGACAACTCACAGGTCTAAACTCACTAATACCAATCAACAAAGCCTTCCTATAAGTGTTATAATACAGTAGATGTGTATCCGCTCTAATCTAAAAACATGATATTGTTTATGTACAGCCTGGGTTGGTACATTATCCTGGAAATTCACAAAAATTGCAACAATCAGTATAGACCAAATAGGCCTCCTTTGCTATGCTAATCAACAATTCCATTTTGCAGTTAAAATTACCACTTACCCCTTTCTTAATGGAACTAGTGGTTGTGTGTAAGAATTCCATAAAGCACAGTGTGGTCCCCCTTCTGCATCCCTCATCCTATGCATTGCCAAATTTGCTTATGCCCAAAAATGGTCCCTGGGTATGTGATAAAAAAACTACTAAATACAAATAGCTTGACAGCCAGGCAATAAACATCTTGTAAAAGGGAATTAAAATGACAGATTGCATATTCTGTCACTACAGGTTCTCTTTAAGATTTATACTGTTTTTTTTTAGTAATGACAAATGATTTTGGGTAGATGATACGTTGCTTTATTGAATTTTGTTTGCATGCTTTATATAAGTGCACAAAAAACAGTTCTTGATTGCATAGAATAATCCAATAGGCTCTGAAACAACCAATTGGATGAAAATGTATATTGACTGCTATTGACTATTTCCAGACAGTAATTAATTAGTTCTTGATCTTCACCAACGAAGTTTTTGCTTCTCTGTGATTTAGATCACTCTGACAAAATACATATAGATTGAAAGAGTGTTTTAATTGCTGTAATTTATGAATGTATTTCTGTTTAATGCCAATACATTGACCAGGAAAACTGTTTTTGTCATGTAAGAGTTTCAGATAAATTATTGAAAGGTAATCATTTCCTTGAACATTTTCCATTATGTGAGCAGTTTAAAATGATGTGGAGTATAGATCAGAGTACAACATTTCAAAATGCCAGACCTCGAAAACTCCCTATGGTATTGCTTTTCATATTATTATTTCTTAAGGACTTTGTTTAGGAAGATATGTAGTAAAAGCTATTTCTAAGGTGACCCCTTGCATTAATGTGTACCTGAGATGACATGTGTCATGATGAGGTAGACGTGTATGTACAGTGGTAAGCATACCAATAACTAGGCTTGGTTCCTTTTCTTTTTTTTTCTGCCTGAAAGAGTTAACATTTTAGGTATGCAAGTGACAGGTTCTCTCCAGTCATGACCCAGTCGGACTATAACCTAATCCTCACTGATAGGGAATTACAGCCATTACTTGCCTGCATAGGACAACTTCTGAGTGCAGAGGATAGATAAAAAAGGTCAGTTGTTCATATATTTTAGCTCTCAAACACTTGAAAGACTGTGTCATTGAACAAAGACAATAAAACACTACATGACTTTTTTAAGTTAATCATGAGTCATTTTTAGGAGTAGGAGGATATGTTCATTTGTTTATCGCATCTGTTTATTTTCAAGAATATTTTTATTTTGGTTGCTCTGGCCACATATAGGATATGTTCACACTATGTGCATTGCATAACACTCGCGCTATAATGCACATGTAATATTGTGTGCTATATTTCATAGCATGGTCATTCGTTATGGAACACGTGCATTCTCGCACACGTTATCTAGAAATGCCCTGCAGACAGCGTGTGTGATCCATTGCAGTGCAGGGATGTGAACATGGCATACAATTGTATGGACTGGGCAACGCAATGTGCATAGTGTGAAAGCACCCTACCTCAGTGAAAGTAAAACCTGAATCTGAGAAAAATGTTAAGGCTGTAATCTTTCTTTTTTTTTTTCTTTGTAACTACTGATGTACCAGCAGTCTCAAGCCCCTTAAGGACCAGAGACCGCTGGTACTGAAGAATGGCGCTACCCGACGAATCGCCGTGCATAATCGTCGCCTCTGCCAGTCACGTCGCACCTCCATTCACGCAGGTCGTCCTCTCTGCTGTCTCTGATGGCAGAGCTGTGTAAGCAGGTCCGGAGCTGCTTTCATTGGCTCCTGATGCTGTCTATCAATGTAAGCTAATGGGATTGGCTTACAGTGATGACAGGGTCAGGAGCCAATGAAATCTGCGGCGTGTAAGAACGGCACGATCAACGTGCGGCGGGATGATTGAAATCTACGCCCTGGCAGCGGTAAGGGAATCAAAACAGGGCGTAGATTTCAATCAGGGCGGTCCGAAAGTAGTTAAATACTAACAGTATGACTACCATACTCGTCTTTTGACTTTAGGAGTCATACACCTTGACCCATAATTAGGCATCACTTGGCACTAAATAGAGATACAAGACAAGACAAGACAAATAACATTTATATCGCGCTTTTCTCCTGGTGGACTCAAAGCGCCAGAGCTGCAGCCACTAGGACGCGCTCTATAGGCAGTTTCAGTGTTAGGGAGACTTGCCAAAGGTCTCCTACTGAATAGGTGCTGGCTTACTGAACAGGCAGAGCCAGGGTTCGAACCCAGGTCTCCTGTGTCAGAGGCAGAGCCCTTAACCATTACACCATCCAGCCACTTTCTCAACCTTACATGCACTTGCATGCTAATTGTGTTTGTTGAGGTTCTTAACATACCCTTGAATGGGGATTTAAACAATACACTTTTGCTAACATTTGATTTCTGGTGCTGAGATGCATATCACAGCACGGTCCTCTTCCCACTCCAGAGCCCCCTGTGTCCCCCGTTCTACTAAGCTTTTGATTATGGGCAGGGAGGAAGTGTTAGTTCTTTGTCATCTCTGCCCATCCTTAGCTCCGCCCCTTTACTTGCCGCTTATAGTTCCTGATCTGAGACTGCACACAGTGCGCAGGGGTACTGCGCTGTGTGCAGGCTTGTGGTAATTGATATTAGTACACTATCGTTCATGCCCCAATTACCACAAGCCTGCACACAGTGCAGCTCCCCTGTGCGCTGTGTGCAGTCTCAGATCAGGAACTATAAGCGGCGAGTAAAGGGGCCAAGCTAAGGACGGGCATAGAGGAGGAAGTACTGACACTTCCTCCCTGCCCATCATCGACGTTCTGCTCAAATCGTATATTTTGGCTGAGCAGAACAGGGACACGGGGTGCTGGAGGGGGAGGAAGGTGCTGTCATGTATGACACAGCATGAAAAATATATTATTTACAACCCAGTTCAGGGGTACTTTAATCTCATTTTTTCTAGCATTTAGGCTCTTTACAAACCTGATAAAGTGGGGATGTTAGCCTGTGAAATGCATTGTGGTGAGCTCAATAAACTTTTTGTCTTATTATAGCTATTGTGGTTTTTAGGAGGTGAGCCCACTCTTTCCCCCATTTTATATACTTCTTCATTACATTGTTTTTCTATTGTTTTATATTCTTTGCACCTCTTTATTTAGTCATATTAAATAGCTTTGGGTTTTTACCCAATTTTTTTTTTTTTGCCTTAGGAATGCAACAAACCTGGTTCCTCCTTTTCCCACTGACTAGCCCATTCAGTGGTTACCCAGTTGGTTACTTCTGAGAACCCAGGTGGTATATTTTAACATCCATTATGCTACATGACTTACTATGCTTTTTTAGCTCTCAATCTTACCATTTGTTTTTCAAGTACCAAGATACTCCTCTCTGCCTAATATGCATGTTTACACATTGATTTTATATATTACAGTTTTTTGGGGTTGTGGTCTTTTAAGGGAGAACCAGTTAACTTCAAGTATGCTTTTGGTATGTGGGAGGAAAACAGAGTGCCTTCAAGAAATCCACACAAACATAGGAAGAAAATACAAACAACATGCATATAATTCATCCTTGTACCCAAAGCTACAAATGTGCGATCTACTGATAATGTTAAAACATTCTTTTTAAAGGAAACAGAGACGAGATTACCTAAAAGTTTTATAAATACCTGGAGCTTCCTCCAGCCCCATGCGCACGGATCGCTCCCATGCCACCATCCTCAGTCTTCTCCCTCTTTGGTACCTAGTCCTGTCACTTAAGCCAGTCGCGGCCAGTCTGTGCAAGAGAAGTGCGCCCTCTACATATCTCCAGCAGAGTACCTATTATCTTATTGATGCTAGAGATCCTTTAACTATGGCTGTGATGCTGTACAGAGAAATATTTCACTTTGCCGATTCTCTCTTTAAAGTGAACCTTAACTCTGAAACAAAAAAGAGTTTAACTTACCTGGGTCTTCGCCAAGCCCTCTGCAGCCGTCATGTGCCCCCCCCCCCCCCAACTCCTCGAGTGTTCTCCGGTCACCCACTGGACCAGAGTATCATTTTTGGCCGTCGGCCCTCGGCAACGCGTCCTCTTCTTCGCCTTCCCCGCCGTCAAGTGCGTCATGCGTCATTTGTTTCAGGGTTAAGGTTCACTTTAAATATTCAAGCCCTGCAAAATAAAAATAAAAACTTACATAAAAAAGAATACATTTAAATGAGTATTTAATGTGAAAATAGGCAAAGTAAGAATTTGCCCATCTAAAGCGTCAATAAAATTACTAGACCCCACTTGTTTCTACTGAATACAATTGAATCTGTTTCTTTAGACACAACAGTGGCATAGCTAAGGAGCTGTAGGCTCCGATGCAAGTTTTACATGGGGTCCCCCAAGCACTCTATACATAACAATTGATACGGTGCACCAAAACCTGCCAATGGCAACTACAGTGTCAGAGGTGCAAGAAGGAGATGGGGAACAGTTTGTTAATGATTACCACTATTCAAAGTATCTATAGAAGTGATTATTATGAGCACAGGACCAATAGAGAGCTAATACTGTCCAGCCAGAGAGAAGCCAATGCACAGGATAAAGATTAAAGCATTAGAGTGCAACTCCCCAATCTGTAGTCATACCAGCAAGAAGTGAAGCAAAAGTGGTGGTGCACATCCAGCTAAAAAATCACTTTTATTTCTTCAATTAAAAATTCATGATATCCACAAAGCATAATCCAGCATAATAGCGAGAGGTACAGGCAGTGAGAGAGCGAATACTGTAGTTGAGGGAGGGGCCTTCGGGGCCCCTTTGGCCTAAGGGCCCCGATGCGGCTTCTACCTCGGCACCCCCTATTGCTACGCCCCTGAGACACATAACATAGTTTAAAAATATCTGGAAGATTTTAGTAAGAAAAAGTGTAATGGATAAGCAATATTAAAAAAAAATATTTATCTGATTATATATTTATTTATAATTTTATCTGATTGCCATCAGGATTCAGGCCCCTTTTAGGGCCTATTTCCACTACATGCGGATTCCACATGCAAATTTCTGCATCCAAAATGCAACACATTAGTGAATGGAGTTATTTCCATTCAATGCAAATTTTTGGACGCGATGAGGTGCGTAAAAAATCTGGATGGTATGCTGCATTTTTTCCGCATGCAGGTGGGATTTGGATGTGAATCGCGGCTAATGTAAGTCGATGGGGCCGCAATGGGCCTGTTTCCACATCACGCAGATTCTGGATGCAGAAAAAACTGACTCCAATGAATACCTATGGGCCTGTTTCCACTAACATGTTCATAGGCATTCATTGGAGTCAGTTATTCTGCATCCAGAATCTGTGTGTAGTAAATAGCCACATCCAGAAATCTGGATGCAGAACTGATGCGAAACAAGTGGAAATAGGCCCTTACACTTACCATGTCACATTGCGGTAATCTCCCCCATCACAGCTTCTCGCAGTGGCAGTTAAAGTCTGTGGGACAGGCCACACTGTTGGCGATGCAATGCAATGGAAGTGCTCTTGGCACTGCAGGAGTAATGTAGAACCTGCAGTGCGTTACCCTGACTCCTGGCAGTGCACCGAGACTCGTGTGTTAATGTTTTCTTTTTTTTTTTTCTTGCACCTGCAAACCCCCTTTACTTGACCTAGATTTAGACCCTTTTAAACTGAAATATTTAACTGCTGTATTATGTACTACACTTTATAGTTTATCATCTCACCTCATAAGGCTATGACAGTGTTACCTTTTTGAATATATTTTCACATAATTTTTCAACCTGTTTAAACATCAATAGAAATGTTTGTGCAGGTAAAAAGCATGTATATTCTGTAGAAACCAGGTAATATGAAAAATTGTTTTCCTATTTGCTATTTCACCATTTCTTTTTTTCTCTGCAATTTATATCCTGTGATAGTCATTTACTTCAGCAACTTTCATCCAATAACATTCACAATATTTGATTTCTAATTTGGAAATCTAAATATGGCTGAAAACACGGTTTGACTTTTAGTAACAAACATTTTATGCACGTGTGTACTTTAAATAAAGTTTGTAAGTTAGCTTTAACATATAAATTTGATTTAAAAACTAGTTTTATAACAAGTTCATATGTATTATAATCCTTTATTTAGATAATAGTGCGTTAAAAAAGGTCTTTAATCTATACTTTCCCTTGCATGTGTTTGTATGTGTTCTATATAAATATATCAAGAGCAAAACTAACAGCCTAAGAGTGACAGGCCAATACCCCTAGAGAATTGGGATCTTTGTGCAAACCCTTTTTTAATAGACTTACACCTCATTTAGCCTTAAAAGCCTATTGAAGAGTTCCCTTAAGACTGGACCATTGCATCTATCGGAGGCCACTGCCGCCTGCCCGACTAGCTTTCTGTTTCACTCTAACCAGCTGGGTTTAGAACAAGTTGATTAGACCCTGCTGGGGAAACATAATGAGATTTCAAGAGACAGATGCAGTTAAATACAGGGAGATCGGGGTCCCTCCCCAAACTGACCTCAGCTGGGCTTTTCGTTGTAGGGACAATAACAACAAAAAAACAATCTGATCTCCAGAGTGTTCAGCTTCATTTTAATAAATTGTTTTTTAAATGATTTCGGTGACCACTGCCCGCTGGCTTTTTTCGACTTGATGGATGATGCCATGGTTTTGTACCTGAAATTATGCTAGTAACTGGGTTTTATTATTGATTCAATTCCCAAGAAAATGGATGATACAGAAACATGTGTTTAAAACCTTCTAACAGTGTCTAAGCCCTCTGGCAGAAAATTGATTAATGTATATACTTTTTAATGAATTTTCTGCTGTACATCATCATAAGCTATATTAGTTCTCAGGTCCTGCTGAACACAACAGTAAAAGTTCACCTTCATGAAAATGGTTACACACTAGGCAGGAATACTAGATGAAGGAGATTAAGAGGGCTACATAAATAGAGGACAATTCTGACCGGAGAAAATGCTCTGTAAGTAATGTGTCTTTATAATTCTTCTTATCAAGAGAGAATTATTCTCAGCTTCACATTAAGCACTTGAAT